>NW_026555340.1:19632137-19940444 GCF_029017545.1 Prosopis cineraria | reverse complement strand
TATATTTGTTAAATGATTTTTGTGAAAAAGAAGGAATTATACATGAGATAACACCCTCCTTATTCTCCCGAGTCTAATGGTGTTGCAGAAAGAAAAAAATAGAACATTAAAAGAAATGATGAATGCTTTACTTGTGAGTTCTTCTGCCCCTGATAACTTGTGGGGAGAAGCTATTTTTTTATCTACATTTTTTTACAAAATAGGATACCTCATAAGAAAACAAAGAAAACACCTTATGAGTTATGGAAAGTGTTTACTCTAAACTTAAAATATTTGAAAGTGTGGGGGTGTCTTGCAAAAGTTTTATTGCCTGATCCTAAAAAGAGAAAAATTGGCTCTAAAACTTCTGATTGTATGTTTATTGGATATGCTGAACAAAGTGCAGCGTATCATTTTTTAGTTTTAAAAAGTGATGTTTTAGACCAAACACAATTGTAGAGACTAAGGATGCTGAATTTTTGAACATATTTTTCCTTTGAAAATTAAGCATGTTTCTAAACCTGTTAAGAATTCAGAGTTTGAACAAAATTTAAATGAGGATTTGGTTTTAAGGAGAAGTAAAAAACAAAGGAAAGAAACAAGTTTTGGAGATGATTTTTACACTTATTTAGTACAAGATGAACCGTTAAATTTTTATGAAGCCATTTCTTCTCCTGATGCCAAATTTTGGAAAGAAGCAATTGAAATTAAAATTGATTCTTTAAGGAAAAATAAAATTGGGTTTTATCAAATTTGCCCCAAGGAGCTAAGGCTATTGGGTGTAAATGGATTTTAAGAAAAAATATTTTCCAGACGGTTCAATTGATAAGTATAAAGCAAGGCTTGTGGCCAAAGGTTTTACTCAAAAAGAAAATATAGATTATTTTGACACATTTTTTCCTGTGACTAGAATCTCTTCTATAAGAGTTCTTATTGCTTTGGCTTCAATTTACAAACTTTTTGTTCACCAAATGGATGTTAAAACTGCTTTTTTAAATGGCGATTTAGAAGAAGAAATATACATGGTACAGCCTGAAGGATGTGTGATTCCTGGGCAAGAAAATAAAGTTTGTAAACTTGTGAAGTCTTTATATGGCTTAAAACAAGCGCCTAAGCAATGGCATGAGAAACTTGATCAAGTTTTGACAACTGGTGGATTTTCTACTGTTGAAGTATAAAGATGTGTTTATACAAAGTTTGTGAATAATGAATGTGTGATTATATGCTTGTATGTGGATGATATGCTAATTTTTGGCTCTAGTATGTGTGTTGTTAATGAAACAAAAAATTTTCTTTCTTCAAATTTTGATATGAAAGATATGGGTGAAGCCAAGGTAATCTTGGGTGTAAAAATTATAAGGAATGAAAATGAAATCTTGCTTTCCCACGAACATTATGTTGAGAAGATCCTCAAAAAGTTTGGACATCTTGAAGATGCTCCTCTGAGTACTCCTTATGATTCGAGTGTGCAATTAAAAAAACACAAGGGTGACCCAGTTGCTCAATCTGAGTATGCACAGATTATTGGGAATTTTTTGCATTTGATGAATTTTACTAGGCCTGATATAGCTTATGCTGTAGGCAGATTGAGTAGATATACTCACTGTCCAGGTAGTAAACACTGGGAGGCTCTGGTGAGAGTTTTAAGATATTTGAGAGGTACCATGAATTATGGTATATTGTATAGTGGTTTTCCCACTGTATTGGAAGGATACAGTGATGCTAACTGGATTTCGGATTCAGAAGAGACAAAATCCACTAGTGGTTATATATTCACTCTTGGTGGTGGTGCAATAACCTGGAAGTCTGCAAAACAGACGATTAACACAAAATCCTCAAGGGATTCTGAGTTCATTGCAATGGAGCTGGCTGGGAGTGAAGCTGAGTGGTTGAAAAACTTCTTAGCAAGTATTCCAATAGGTGAAAAGCCCACACCATCAGTGTCTTTACATTGTGATAGCCAGTCTGCAATAGCAACGGCTAAAATAAGACCTTCAATGGCAAAAGTAGATATATTCGATTGAGACATAATATTATAAGGCAGCTGCTTAAAGACGGGTCATCTCAATCGATTATGTGAGATCAGAATTAAATCTGGCGGATTCGTTAACTAAACCCTAGGGAAGAAATTTATTATTGAAACGTCGAGGGGAATGGGACTTAAGCCTGTTTGAAATTAACGGTGATGGCAACCCAACCTTTGTGATTAGAGATCCCATGAAGAAGGTTCAATGGTAAAAACAAGTCACTTGTTAGTTCTGCTAGCATTGAATTTTGTCCCTTCCTATGGTTTGAGAAAGTGCTAGAATGTATTGAACGGAGGCTGAGCAATAGCTCTTAATGTTTTCATAGTCCTTACGGATGGTGTATTCATTGCAGATACACTTGATGAAAACAACTATACAAATGTGGAGTGAGGCCACTCCTATGAGATCGTGGCAAAATCTCTAGAGCATTTGTTAAAACCAGGCGAGCGCATGGCCGATAACGTGCAAAATCGTCGTTAACAGTAGAGACTGTGGGGGTATAATCCGATTAATAAGACCTCTAGCACATGCTCAAGATCTGTTGGTTCAATAACAAAGTTACACCGACTTTTCTATGTGCTAAGTTTTATTAGTTTAGGTTTGGTTCAAGTTGACAGACACCAAATTCAAAGTGATTATCCTCCGTGTGAATAACTCAGACGAACATAGATCCTTTTGACACATGTGGGGGATTGTAGTATGTGTGTCAAAAGTGTGTGTGTGTGTGTCAAAGTCCCACATTGATTAAAAGAAAGACTCTCCTAGTGTATATATACGAAGGAATGAAGTGGGCTAGTAAAATGGCTTGGAAGAGAAGTGGCCTCGCGCACATGAGACAGGCCAACTCAGGGCAATCGCAGTTGAAATCAGCCGATTCGCCCCCCCTGCGCGCGAGTTCAAGAGGTAGTGGGTTCCTTTTACCGGATTATTTTTACAAATAAATAATTATTTTGGCTTGCCGGAGAAACTCAAATTTTGGCTGTCTGGAGTTTGAAGTCAAACCAATAACGTTTTTTGATCATTAAACAAATTAAATTTTCTAAACGTTCGTTTTCCCAACGTTTCCAGACAAGATTTTAAACAATTTTTTACAAGAGTGTAATCGAGCTTTTAATCCGGTGGTAAACCCCCAACGTTCATGTCCACCTTCAGGCTATATATAGTCATGGGTGCAGACAGAGTGATACACGATCCTCTTGAGTTTTCGGGGTTCTCTCTTCCTCCCTCTGTAAATCTGTCTGTGTTCGCCTGTGCTTACATTTGGTCTCCGTTGTTCTGTTCCTCGTTCCACCGAGGAGATGCTTGTTTAATTCTGGGGAACTGCCGGACGTCCGAGGGTGTGCCGAAATAGTTTTTAAGGACAGTGTCCTTCCGGGCATGACTCAAGCAACCAATCAGGAGTTTGCTGTGTACACGTTTGCCGCCGGTGTCGTCAACAGGAAATACTTCATTATCCCAAAATATAAAATAATTTTACTAAAATAAGATTTCATTAATGACGCTTTTTCAATATTACTTTCAACTTCAAGTGGAAAAAAATTGAGATTATAGAGTGATGATTAAGTATGGAGATTTAAAATTATATTAAACAAAAAATATTTTTTAAAAGTTTATATTTATATTTTAAAAAAGTAATTAGCTTATAAAGTGTTACCATTAATCTTTATATTCATGCGTAGGCTTATACTATAGAAGGGAGTATAAATTATCACACCTCCCGAGACTTGATAGTCATTTGTATATTTGAGGGATTTTTTTTTTTTTAACATTTTCCTTCTTGTTCGTGCTTGTATCTTTGTACTAATTGGGACTGAGACGCTCATGCTATCAATACAAAATACGATTCTCCCATTTGCTGTGCGTAACTGTAACGCTACCCTTTCTTAATCGATTTACATATTTAGAAATCTATATTTTTCCTTATGGTTTTTAATTAGTTATTAACTCTGGTGTCCGTAGTTAAAGCATTATGGAAAATAATAATACAATTAAATAAGCCAGGATTTTTCAGACGATTTTAGATGACAAGTGGAAGGGTGAGGATGTCCACCTCTCACAACTATATATAAATATATATAAAAGCATAGCTCAATACAAACTAGATTTTTTCAAACAGAGTACAATTCATGAGTCAAATTTCCGAATTACTCATTGCTAGATTAGATTATATAATTAAATTTCTTAATGTAGTTAGTTAAAATTACTATGCTAGTCATATCAAGATAGTGGACCATGTACCACAAAGATACCTTTTCACTTTCTAGAGGAAGGTGGGGGTTTAAAGTTTAAACCCCAAGTGTGTACCTTTTAAGTTGAAAAATCAAAAGACTGGTTGCACCTCCAACTTCCAATATGGGAGAAAAGCCAAATTAAATCATTTTTTTTATTATTTATGATTATTAGTAACTAAAATTATGTATATTAATTTCATTAATCATTAATCCCTGACGTTGATGGTGAATGGGCTTTGGTTGGCCCAATATTCCCTTAAAGGCCCATTCCTCCATGAAATCTCTCTTTCTTGGTCCATGTATTTTACTTAAGAGGTTTTACTTACCTGGAGGCCTCCGATGGCTGAGAAAATGAGAACCAATTTACCAGAACACACACACTCTCGCTCTACCTATCTGGGTGTGTGTGTGGGGAATGAGACAAGACAATCCTAATCAAAATCATTCCCTTGCTACCAATTACCATCTGATTTTTTATTTTATTTGTAGATGATTGTATATTATTATTAACTACTTTTAATGTGGTGACCATTAAATCCACAAATTGATTATTATAATGAATTCCTAATTATGAACTAACACAATCCAATAAAATTACTAAAAAATTACCCAAAAAAAGATCAAAGACACTTCTAGATCTATAAATTAGAGGTCAATTTTTTTCTTTTTATCTTTATTTATTTTGGTAAAATATTGCATGTTCACCTTTTAACATAACAAGCAATATACACACTATCTACTTCTTAGCAATACTTTAAAAAGTTGAAATTTTATTTGTGACACACCCAGACGTTGACGACCGGTCGTCGTTTTTGACTTTGTTAAATAATGACCCGCGCCACCACAGATAAAGACAATTGAAGATCAAATTCTTCAAGTAGTAAGCAATACGTAATAATGAAGATCTTTGGTCCTTAGATATTAAAATCAAAAAGTCTGTAAGGCATTTAATTAAACCCTTAAAAATACTTTATGACATGTACGACAGACACATACAAGAACATGTTATTGAAGAAGCGTTGCCTCCCTATATCACACACCCTCACCATCCTCCACTCCACCTAAGGCTGAGCAGAGAACCCACGACCTGCCAAACCTGCTAGTACCCAGTGAAAACGGACAAGTTAAAACCCGTCCATTTATTTAAAAAATCGAGTAGGCTATAAAGACAGGATAGCCCATGTGGTGGTATAAACAAGTAGGACGGGCCACGGGTTACCCTTTGGGCCGCTCGTCTCGTCTCGTTTTGTCTAAAATGGGTTGGGCCATCCCATACTGATTTGTGGCCCATTTTAGCCCATTTTTCAAATGGGTTGGATGGGCCACAAACAGGTCTGGGTGGGCTGACCAGCCCATTTTGGACAAACAACCTCGTTTTACTAAAAAAAACATTAAGGCCTTAGGGGTGTGCGAGTAGCTTTAGTTTCAGCATCACCTTCATACACATTTTTTTTAGGGGTTTGGGTAGTGTTCAGCTTTCTTTCTTTATTTTTATACAAGAGAAAAACAAAAACAGACAACAACAAAAGAAAACTAAAAATCCTCCATGATCGAAGGAGTGCAGTCACCAACCACTATGTGGAGTCCTAAAGGGAGCAATAAGGCACGTTTAGCTAAGAAATTAGCTTCGATGTTAAACTCCCTTCCAATGCAAATCAGATCAACCTGCCAAGTTCTTTGAAGTAATTGTTGAATCTCTATAATAATCTCTCCATTCTCATGAAGTTCATAAGTAGTAACTCTTAACAGAGATAAGGCTTCATGATAGTCACCATAAAGTTTGACATGCTTAGATTTGATATCCCAAGCTCTCTTAAGCCCCATATAGCACGACCATAGATCCGCTGTCAGACTATTGCCCTCCTCTAACCGGAGCATGAAAGCTTCAATGATATTTTCTTTGGTATCTTTAACTAGTCCTCCACAACCCTTGGCATTCGTAGAACCCACAAAAGCCTTGTCAACATAAATCAAAAGCTCATCAGAAGTCAAGGTGTTCATATCTAACTACATCGTGGGTCGAATGCCAGGAATAGATATATTTTGTAAATGAAGATTAGCCCCTCTGATGCAGTTAAGGATAGCTCTTGATAGTGCTCAGCTTTCTAAATTCTAAACAAAGAAACAAAAACATAACACCAATACAAACAAAATTATTGTAATAAATATCACACTATCACCGTTCAATGGTATGAATATTACGCATCAGCGTGTCTGCGTGTGTATATATGAATTATTGTAATGTAAAAATAAGTAGCAAAGAATCAATGTAAGTAATGAATCACACTATCACTCACTTCTTTATAGGTTGAGTAGCGTCATTTACACCTTGGACAAAATTGCCACATATATCCATAAGAAAATAAGGCTTCCAAGAAATATAATTGAAGTGATGAATCATATCTCTCTTCACGTGGATTTCATTCACCAGAATGGAGACTTAATTTTGTAACGTCCCAAAAAAAAAAATCATTTTTACGTATCATTTTCATAATAAGAAAAAAATCAAGACTTTTATAAAATCCAAAATTTCTAATCAATAACTTTCATCAACACTAGCGCAGTATGAGCAGGAGTCGAAGGCTCAGAGTTGAGGGTTTGGATTTAGTGAAGAAAGATGAAGATCGAGTGCCGACTCTCGAGCATGGATTTTGAGATTGAGAAGAAAGGTAGAGGCACAGAGCGAGGCAGCACCCGCCGGCCAGCGATAATATGTTTTTAACCTAATCATGCAAATCAATAAAAGTTAGTTACCTACTTAAAAGCACATTAATATTTCAGTTTTGTCCTTAATTATTATTGTAAATAAAAAATAAATGTTTTTAAGTAAATTCATGAGTATTTATCTTTTTTCCTTTCCAATATAATAGAAGTATAATGGTCTATTCATTAAAAATATGTTGATAACTTCTTATATTCAGAGACAAAATTTTTTAAAAAATGTCTTATATATAGAGACGGAAGGAGTATTTGTTAAATATTTTGAATCTATGAAAACAGACAAATTAGGTTGAAAATTGTTTGATATTTAATAATAATTGGTAAGAATCTTCAGTTGACTTGAAAAATCTTTTAACTTCCAAACTTGTGATATAGTCTTGGAAAAATAAACCTGTAGATTCTTATAGTATTTCTCAATTTTAAATTAGATTTATAAAATTTATTTTGTTTGAATTGAATTTTTATAATTTGATTCATTAGATTTGTTAATTCCTAAATGTTAAAATCCCAATTTTTTTAAAAAAAATTAAGTAATTATATATATTTTTATTGCTCAAATGTATTTTTCTATTGAAGGTAATTCTGTTTAAGGTTGACAGTAAATATGAAAACTTTTCTTGATACTTTTTCATTTTTATTAAATGATCACATACATAACTTTAAAATAAATTATATAATTTTTATAAGTCAAAATTAATTTACATGTAAACGAACATGTTAGAAAATAGAACTTTTATTTATAAAACCTAGAAATTTCAAAAAATTGCAAAACCAACAAAAATAAATGAATATCATATTCTCTTACTATATTAAGGGTCAAAATAAGAACAAAATATTTGTTATCATTACGCTTCTAAATAATTTTTTACACATATAAAAATTTTGTTGAAAGTAATAAAAATGAAAACATGGTTTTAATAAAATTTTATTTTTTGTTAAAATTATTAAATTAAGTTTTTTTGTGAACTTCAAAATAATGTTTTTTTGTTTAGAAAAATTAATCTTGATTTGATTAAGACAGATCCCCACCCTATACACACACATATTCGCTAAAAAATGTAAGATATTTTTTTTGAGAGGTTGGATATTAAAAAATATATTTTAAATCTTTCAAGATATAATTATTTTTTTTAAAGTATCTCTGTTAACTCAATCACTTTATATTTATTTAAGAGTGAAATACTCTATTAAATAATAACAAATATGAAACGATATAATTAATTTAAAATAAATAATTATTTTATTGAAAGTTAAAATTAAATTAAAAATATTTTATATTTTTTAATAGAGAAAGTATACAATATTTTTACATTGATCTCTGTGACTTTCTCGACAACGATACTAACAAGTCAGTTGGTTTAAAAAAAAAAAAAAAACAGAGAGAAAGGAACGTTACCTCTTAACATGATCCCTTAATCAATTTTACAAATTTCTTTCGTGTCCGCATGAATGGTGGAGGCTGGTCATGATCACTTGCGGTTGTAGTTTTTCTTGAAATTCCATATCCAAAAAAGTCTTTGTCAGCTATGTTTGAAGACATCTGGTCGCTTACCACATATCTTTCATTAAGCTTTTCAGCATTTATATTTTTTAATTTAATAATATTGACTTTTTTAAAAAAAAAAAGATCAACTTGGATTGTGGCCTATATATATTAATTTGCATATATTCCTAAGACCTAAACTGGGAGTTCCGTGAACTATTTGATTTGGACGTTTTTAGTGCCTCTACCCGGTACCCCGTACCCCGTGGGTCTTTTTCCCTTTATGTAGTAATTACTCTTTCATGTTTTTTTATAAATTATTTTTACCACCCTCGTCAATATTAGTATAAAAAAATAAAAGGAATAAAAATATATAAAATTTTAAATATATCCCTATGTAACAAATCTAAACAAATAATATCATGTTACTTTTTCTCTCTCATAAAGTGTAATTTTCAAAATACATTTTAAATATTACTGAAAAAATATAACTTTAGATATTTATACTTTATTCGTATTTTGTCATAGATTCATACATTTATTTTGGTGTTCTAGGTCCCTTGACCTTGGAGGGGCTTGAAATATCAAAGAATAAAATTTTATGGACTGAAAACACCGAAAAAATGTAAAGACTCATAGTTGTTTTTTCAATATTATCTAAAAATTCACACTATAACTTATAAACGGGACCAAATAAATTTTTTAAAATGTGCCTTATAAATGGGATTGGAGGGAGTATTATATATATATTTAGATATTATAATACTAGGGCACTTTTGGAAAAGTTTCTCTGCCTCAAAATATAAAACATTTTGAGTAGATTGAGGTTTTATTAAATGTATCAATTTTAATATTACCCTTTCTTTCTCTATAATTAATTTATATCACTTCTCTTTTCAATATATTAAATATGAGTATTTTTAGAAGTTTATATTTTTGTTTTGGAAAGATAAAGTTATTGAATGTATTTAATTATGTTTATTAGTATGTAAGATTTTGTCTAAAAATGTCTTATAATTTAAGATGAAGGAAGTATATAATTATAATTGTAACTCTAACAATAGCTCATCTTGAATGATTAGCATATATATATATATATATATATATTAATAAATCCCTCTCAGCAAGCCAGGCTTTGTATATAATAGACAAATTGATGTCTTTCTATCATAAATAACTGAACCCAACATAATTACCTGGCCTCCCCCATTAAACGTTTTGTTTATTTCGATGCCTGTTTTAGTTAGATTGCAGTTTTGTCTTGTATTGTGCTGGAAATAAAATCCAATATGGAGCCACACATACATGCATACATATATACATATACATATACATATATATATATATATATATAAAAAATATATGATCATTATTTAATTAAATTTAAATAAAATGATATATTTATATTAAAGTTTTAAGATTTAGGAGTATAATTGTGGTGGAATTAATGTGTAAAAATTAGGGTGATATTTATAATTTGTTTATGAATCAAATCATAAATATTATAAACCTATTTTATGAATAGAAATTATAGCCAATGATTTAACTGGTTTGTAGGAACATTTTGCAATCCCTGTTCTAGGAAACAAAATGACACTTTTCCCGGAAACAAATAAAAAAAAAACACATCTGTTCACGAACCCAAAAAAAAAAAAAATTACAGTACGTTTGAAGTTGGTTGGCTAAGATTATTATATTCCTAAGTTATGATTGAAGAACGTAAAGCCCTCCTATTCTGTGCCAAAAAGAGAAAGCAGTGACGGGCGTTACGTACACCAGAAAGACCAGAAGATGAGAATCACGTGATGATGCATTGATTTTTTTCATGAACGCACGCAAGCCCCTCTTCATTATTCTTAATGAAAAGTTTTTATTATTATAAATAAATTAAACTATACAAAGCTCATTAAATTTTGAGTCAATTATATGAAATCTTTTTTTTCTTTGAAAAATTTAAAATCAATCTCTTTAATCCTTTATTTTTTTATTATTATTTTTTATCAAGGTTAATTTTAAAGTAAGTAAATTTTATACAACTAATTTAAAGTTCATATGAGTTTCGTATATTTTAACAAAGTAAATCTTTTATGAAAACAACCTACTTTTTTAATTAATTTACATATTTAAAAAATATATGCTTTTTTATGGTTTTTAATTAGTTAACTCTGGTGTCCGTAGTTAAAATTAAAGGATTGTGAAAAATAATACAATTAAATTATAAGCCAGGAGCTTTCACACGATTAAAGATGACAAGTGACAGAGTGAGGTTGTTGCCTGGCCTGGGGCAACCAAGTTAAATAAACAATCCAAAGTGCTTTTTTTTTTTGGTAGAATATATAAGAGTGTGGTTTGATATTGATGTAATAAATAGAGAAAGTGATAATTAAAAAAAAAGTATTGCTCAATACAAATTATATTTTTCAAACAGAGTTTTACGAAGTACATATTGAAAATTGAATTAGATTTTTCCTATGAAATTAAAAATTCAAAAGATTTTGGGTTTCTTGGATTGGAATGTTTATATCTATCTGAATATATCATGACGAAATATGATTAAATGTGCAACTATAATTAGGCATATGTAACTTGCGCATACTTAGCTGCTGTTGCTTCTTTTCACAACTATTGTTGATTAGAATTTAAGTACCTATTAGAACTTTTGATAAAATGTTTAAAGTAATAATTGCTTTTGTTTTTTGTTGTTTGATTCTTTACATATATTCTCCTATTAGATGTAATAATGTTCGAGACATGGTTGGGCACCTCTCTCAATAAAGATTGATTGATATTATAATGTTTTCAAATTTCAGTAATTAAGAAAACTTAAGGGATTTCTCTTTCTACTTTCTTGAACAACAAGGTTGTTTTTAGTCTTCTGAATCAACTAAGGAGGAACATTTTCTGTACAACAAAAGAATTTGTACCTTAATTTTAACTCACATTTCATCACATTCTTTTTACTTAAAATAACGATTAACATATGAAATAATTTTTCAACTTATTTCTTGATTTCTCTTGAAATGATTCCTCCCCCCCCCCCCCGGGAAATTCTCCATATTATTAAAGTGGAAGGCATCAACGCAAGCACGGTTATTTCTGCAAATAGGTTTATTTGTCAAGTTCTATAAGGCACAGCAGGAAATTGTTTTTCTGTTTTTTATATTAACCTTCCAAAATTTTTACTTTTTAGAACGAGGATTAAATATTAATGAGTGGGGAGAGAAGAAAGGGTAATAAGGAGATACAAGTAGCCACATAGCGATTGAGATTTGATAGGTGCAATAATGGGCCTCTTAATATTGGGCCATGCAAAGCCCATTTCTCAACGGCAGAAGTTGATCAGAAAAGAATGGCCCGGTTGGCCGAAAAATGAAATTGCCCGAGTCAGAAAGTCCACAAAAGCAAAAGAATTTTTATAGATTATGTTTACCTCTAATCCTTCAGTCAATAAATTAGAGTTAATCTATAATTTAGGCAATTTAAAATAATCAATTCTCTTCCATAATATGATATATCTTTCAAAAATTCCAAAACTCATTGTATTAGGAACCTTTGATATTCAATGATTTCATTAACTTATTTAAAGTTTAATCTAACCAAATTCATTATCCACTCACTTAATTTTCAATTTCCTCAATTTTTATTTTTTTTCAAATCACTCAAAATTATAATTAAATTCAAATTGAAAATTCTAAATAGATTAAACTTCAATTTCAACATGTATAAATATAATCCAAGCATTAAGTTTGAATTGAAATGGTTAGAATATCATTAACCACTTCAAACCCTCCACTTTATCGCAAAACCATGACCTCAAATTCTTTAAATCAAACATTTGAACAAATTGAAATTGATTAAACACTTAATCTAACTCCATTAATATATTTAGTCTCAAACTAATTGGTTAGAATTATCCAAAATTTGAAAACGTAGAAGCTCTAATTCTTTCACAATAAATAATTTGAAAAATAAGGTCAAGGTTGTGAGAGCCTATAAGCAAGTAAGACAATTGCTTAAGGCCCCACAAAAAGAGCCCTAGATACTCCTAATATGTATAGAATAAATAGTTGTATTTATTCTATTACATAAATAATGTCAAATGAAAAAAAAAATAAAACCTCAATTCTTTCTTCAATTGAAAACCTTTTTATATTATCAAAATAATATTTATTTATTGGATTGACCCTAATCTAGTCATTACTTATTATTTATTTTCTTTCTACAATTCTCATTCTGACATCATCATCTCTAACTCTCTCACTTTTTGTCTTCACTCTTCTACTTTTCCTCTTTTCTTATTTCTATTCTATAGCCTAAAGAAAAGCATAGGTCATTAGGCACTTCTTTTGCTGCAATCGTCTTCTTTTTTTAAATATTTTTGGATTCAACCAAAGCATTGGAGCATGCACAATTGAGTGAAGGCTTTGTATTTTCGTCTCTATACTACTGGCTATAAAGTGTGTTTGTTCCTTTTTAATCCAAGCTTTATTTTTTAAATACAAAATACTAAACGTTAATTTTTTTTATATTACTAGAGGTGAAAAAAAAAAATCAAATAGAAAGTATGAGAAGCAACGAATTATCATATGTTACTACGTTAGTCCATTTTACTCATTTCGTCCTAAGCCTTAAAATCCTTTGACAAGGCCCTGAATAAGGTAGAAAAGAGACTTTAACATTTTTTTTAAAAATATACTTAATTTTAAAAAGCTTCAAATTATCTT
Source organism: Prosopis cineraria (assembly GCF_029017545.1). Lineage (NCBI taxonomy): Eukaryota > Viridiplantae > Streptophyta > Magnoliopsida > Fabales > Fabaceae > Prosopis > Prosopis cineraria. Next base: position 19,927,279 of record NW_026555340.1, on the reverse strand, counting down.
AAAAGTATCTTATAATGAAGTTTCCCTTTTGAACTCTCCATCTCTCGGACGCATGCTTTGTTTTCGCTTGTGAGGCGCACTGTTTTGGGAGGAAGAGGAAAGACGCCGTGTGGGAAGAAACGGAATTGAATTTTTGAAGTGGGTGTGGGTTATTAAAATTCAAGACGTGGGCCATATCGTTTTGGGTGGGTATTTGCCGTGGCCCAAATTTTTTGAATTTTTTTTTTGCTTTCCCACTCGATTTTGTCCTCTACTTCTTCTGGTTTTCTATTTTAAATTCAATCCAACATTTTTATTCCTTGACACTCAAAAAATTTTAAAAATTGAATTAATTTTGTATATTTTTGTTCTAATAAAATTTCTATAACATTAAGATAGTTATAATATGTTAAGTTGAAAAAATATCTTAAAAGATTTAATTTAATTCTACAGTTATATTTTTTTTTCCTAAAAATTATGACTTCAAAGAAAAATCCTTAAAATTTAATCCATTTTAAAGTAAATTATTTTTATTCACATAATTACACGATAATTCCCAATTTCCATGGAATAATTTCATTTTAATGTTACTTAAATCCTCAAAATATAAATTAGGATATTGCATGAGGGAAGCATAATGGTTTCAGTGCTTATCAGGAGCTACATAATGCTTATCAAAGTGATGAAATTTTGACCGTCCAAATTTAAAAGTTTCATTTTTTATTTTTATTAAAATAAAAATTATAAAAAAATTAATAAATCTATTTAATCATTAATATGGACAACAAAGATTTTAATTTGAATGATTTAATTTAATATTAAAATTTTCAAATTTTTACAAACTTACTATCAAAATGTAATATGGATGGTCTAGATTTAAAATTTTCAGCTCACAATATTTTTTTGAAAGTGTCAGTTTAGAGATTATTTTTATTTCTTTTCTTATATTTACCAAAATAAAAATTTTTAAGACATTTTAATATTAAATATAAACTGTACAGAATATATTTGAATAATTAATTTATAAAAAATTTAAAAATTTAATATTTAATTGGATCATTTAAATTAAATTTATATTGTGGGGAAATAAAATAGATTCATTAAAATTTTATAATTTTTATTTTAATAAAAATAAAAAAATTTAAATTTGAATTGTTTAAATCTCATCACATTGTTGGCACCATATAACAGCTCCAAAGTTGAGTCCAAGAACTCCATTTTTAAAGGCTAGGTGTATTTCGTCTCCAGCACTAGTAGCAGCTTGATTACAAAGTTCTCTCCTCCTCTACCCCCACCCTCTTGCACTCTTTCTCTCTTAAAAAATAAAAAAATCACATTCAAAGAATTGCTAAGAAATTTATTTACAGATAAAGACTAATAATAAGTTCCATTAAAAAAATAAGTCAATATTTTTATTTTAACAATAATACACTTCTTATTAGTTCTTGTTTGTAAATAAATTTTTTTCTAGGTTTTTTGATGTAATTCTTCCCAAAAAAATACTAGTAGTTGTTTTTAACTAGCGAATAAATAGTAGAAAAGCATGGAAAAGGGTCCGGATCCTCTCCTCATCCCCTTTCTCCTTTTTTTTTTTCCCCCTCCTCATCCCATCTCCTCCTTAAATAACAAAATGAATTGTTTAGATTTAATTGTTTTACAAAAAAAAAATTATCATAATACTATATAAAAATAAATAAATAAAAATTTAAACTGTTGAAATTTAACCAATGCAGCACACACCTTATAGCTGTATACTATTATTAAGAATTATAAATTAATTTTATTTATTTATTTTATTGTACTTATAAACTGTGCATGTTAAAATTTATTTGTTTATTTTTTAATGTAATATAATGGTAATTATTTTATAAAATAATTAAATTTAAATTATTCATTTTTTTAATCTAAGGGTGAAGATGTGAGGAGAAGAAAATGAGAAAGAATGATGAGGAGGATTTGCCTCCGAAACAACCTCTTGCAGTTCACACTTGGCTCCCACCTTTAGAAACAAAAAAAAAAAAATACAAAAAATGAAAAAAAAAATAGAAACAAAATCCCAGTGAGCACAGGAAAGAATAAAAGGGAGAGAGGCGCCGGTCAGGTCCCAAATAAACAATGCTTCGCTTCTCGTTTGATCTGCGTCACTCCATTTTTCTAAATAAAAAGTGTATTCTAGTAATTTTTCCTCAAGAAATTTAAGGCAAAAAAAAGTGAATCCCTGGTGACTGAATTTATTCTATATATAATTAAAAAAAGTGAATGAATTAGTGTGTATATATGTCAAACCCAACCAATTATGAACTCAAAAATTAGAGAATAAAAAATATACTTTAGCCACTTATTCTTTCGTACATATTCGAACATCACTTGTTCTTTTCATAACTTGTTCCTTCAATGTTATCAAGTTATCAATATTATGCTAAATAAAAAATATGTGTTATAAATTTATTTTTTAAATATTTTCATGGGTTTTTATTAATCATGGACATCTTATTGCATATATAAGAACAATCATTTGTACATATTCAAACATTACTTATTCATACAAAAAAGATTGTCAAATTTTTAAAACCCAATTTCTTCTAGTTATAACATATATCTTGGTGGCTCCCGTGGCAGGTGAGAGGACACTTTTTTTTTTAAAAAAAAATAAAAGGTAAGGGCATTTTGGTAAATGGACTCACAAAATTAATTGTAATTTCAGCCCTTGGGCTTGGAAAAGTATTTCAGAATTTTTTGAATCTTGCATATAATTAATTTGTTTCTGAGGCCCTAGTTGAAATTCTCCCTCTGAAAAAAGGTGGAATGTGTACGCCGTAAATAAATATGTTGATTAATAAAGTTAAATTAGTTTGTCTTGAAGTTTAGATTCTTTTTTTTTTATTGCCTGAATTGAAGTTTTAAGTTCCAATCTTGATATATGCAGCCATGTTAAATAAATATATCAAAGATATCCTTAAAATACCCTTGAGGTCATCATTGGTAATATCAGTCACATATAACTGGAGTTCGAATAATTTAAATGGAAAGTGATAATACTCTCACGTTTTCTAGAATATCAGGCAATGGAATAAAAAAAAAAAAGAGTGGGAATTGACAAAAACATGTATGTTGAGTATTGGTAATATTTATTCGCAATTAGCCTTATATATCTACGGAAGGTTAAGCTGATGTACCAACATACCAGAGAAAGGGAGGGAAAAGGAACAGAACACATTCGACAGTGTGGAAGAAATGCTAATTTAGAATGTATTTGACCTTGCCTTTTTGATTATATGTATATTTGAGGTGTCTGATATATTATATCAACAATTGAGTTCACTCTAAGACACAAAAAAAGGTAATTAGTATGTCATTATACTAATCTCGCTCGTTAATTGAGAGTTAAGTTCTTGTTATTCAAAAAAGTGTTGGGGGATTAAATTTAAGAGAAACATGCTAGTCTGAGAAGTGAAGGACAACAAAACTAATGAATTCTTGTTCTTCTGGGAGTATTGTTAGCTGTAGAACCACCATATTGCTGGGTAAGGCTAAGAGCATCTCCCTTACTTTTCTAGTTGTCAGGATCTGCTCGTGAGACATCAGTGAAACCCATTGCTTGGAACTGGCAGCATCCCATTATATCAAACTTTTTTTTTTTTTAAATATGAACTAGAATACATGTTCTCATTCAAATAGAATGTAAAAACATAATAAACCAAAGACACGTACCAACAAGAAGTAGTTAAAGGCAAAAAACCACTGCCCCATTAGTTAAAGGCAAGAAACACACTAACTAGTATGTTGCTTATCTTCTAAATATTGTCTCAAACATCCTAGAGGAATGCACCCATTAGGTCAAACTTTGAAAGCAAGTTTTTTTTTTCAATTCTCAAAACATGTTTTTGGACCAATTTATCAATTTTTTTTTACATTTTTAGTTTTTAAATATAATTTTCAAGAATAATTATTTAAACCAGTTTTTTTTTATTTTCAAAATATGTTTTGCAAAATATCAATTCTCATAATTAAAAAAAAACAATCACATCTTCCCATCACGTCAAACTCTGAAAGCATAAGCCAAGAGCCTTGCAGCTCAATTGGCACCCCATGCTCCCCTCAGAAGGGGAGATTGTGCTGCCAAATCCCCAGGTGTTGAGGGGGAAAGTGTGTGTGTGGTGTGTGAGTTACACTTCCCTTGCATATCAGAAAATAGGGGAGTGGCAAGAACAATGAATCAAAGATGGCAAGCTTTTTCTGCCTCATGTCCTGTCACACCTTATCTCAGGAAATAAAATGAATACAACAAAATATGGGAAATTCTTCTGGTATTAATCAGTAAATTGCATTGCGAAGTTCATCAGAAAACAATACAGCAGAAGTGTGGTTCCGAAAAGGAAACGATAACAGAACAGAATTACCAGAGAAAGGAGGAGGAATAACAGAAAGGAGAGAGAGACCAATTACAATCACATACTGTTTTCCACTCATTGCATGCACATGCATTTTATCCCTCTTGCCCCTCTCGTAACTTCCATGTGAGTGTTCTTGGACGAGTGCTTCTACGCAAAACAGCCAAATTCGTGTGACCGTCATTGGGTATCGCCACGTCATGGTTCAGCTCACCAATCATCTGCTGACTCGATATAGTGGACGTGACATTGCCCTCCCCAACGAGCGTGACCTTGTCCCCAAGGTCAAAAGCAGGGTAATTATGCAGGAAAGATTGTAAATCCTCCCACGTGGGCTCAGAAATACCCTCCCAGCGGATTAACGCCTGCGTGACAGAAGAATCATCGTGTTGAACTTGTCGCGTTTGTAAAACTTCCAAAGGTTGAACTTGAGGGCCATCAACATCTGCGAGCAACGAAAGTGGTACATAGGCCAAGGTGACATCCCCATAACATCGTTTCAACAAGGAGATATGGAACACCGTGTGAATTCGAGCACTTGGAGGAAGTTCAAGACGATAACCGACAGTACCAATCCGCTCAATGACCTTGAAGGGACCAAAATATTTAAAACCCAGCTTCTGATGTTTCCGTAATGCAACAGAGTGCTGACGATATGGTTGCAGCTTGACCAACACAAAGTCTCCAACCTGAAATGTATCCTCCTGACGGTGACGGTCTGCATAACGTTTCATACGGTTCTGGGCACATTGTAGATTAAGCTTGAGAGTAGTGAGGAGTAAATCACGTTCACGCAGTAAAGCATGTATGTCCGGAGGTGTATCAGCTGAGGTGTACCCACGAACTAATAAGGGTGGTTCACGGCCATAGACAGCCTTAAAGGGTGTCATGCCAATAGCCGAGTGAAAAGAGGTGTTGTAGCTAAACTCAGACCATGGTAGCAGTTCTAACCAACGCTTAGGACACTCCTGGACAAAACACCGCAAGTACATTTCGACACAACGATTCAATGCTTCAGATTGGCCATCAGTTTCTGGATGGTAAGCTGAACTCATTTGCAACTGAATTCCTTGAAGCTGGCATAAGGCACGCCAAAAGGAGCTTGTGAAAACTTTATCCCGATCGGATACAATTGACTGTGGCATTCCATGCAGACGTATAACATGGGAGAGAAATACTTCAGCTACTTGTTTACTAGTGTAATGGGCACTCAAAGGTGCAAAATGTGCATACTTAGAAAGGCGATCTATCATCACCATGATTACTGTATACCCACGTGTAGGGGGTAAAGAGGTGATAAAATCCATTGCCACGGAGTCCCATATTTGTGATGGAATTGGAAGTGGGCAAAGAAGGCCAGCTGGAGAAATCTGAGCTACTTTGGCACGCTGACAAGTGAGACATTCTTTTACGAAGACTTGAACGTCTCTTCGCATAGTGGGCCAATACACATTAGCGGCTAAACGGCGAAATGTTCGAAATGCACCGGCATGACCTCCTATAATCGATGCATGGAATTCTTGCAAGATACGTTGGACTAAGTGTGAATCCTCATGAGGCACCACCACTCGACTCTTGAAATACAAGACACCTTCCATGACTTGGTAATTAGGATAAGAACTTGGTTCCTGAAGCACTTGAGTGCGGAGTCGCTGAAGTCTATCTGACTGACGAGCTGCCATGATTATGTCATCAAATAATGAGGAGTGGAGTTGCTGTATGGCCATATAAGTCACTCTGGACAGGAATCAGCTGCCAAATTTGTTTTACCCGGTCGATACTCAATGGCAAACCTGTATCCTAGTAACTTGGGTAGATAAAGCTCTTGTTCAGGGGTCTGAAGAACCTGCTTATCAAGGTGTTTAAGGCTCTCTTGATCAGTGCGAATAACAAAAGGGTGACCAAACAAATAATGTCAAAACTTTGCCACAGCCTGCGTGATAGCAAATAATTCCCGAACATAGGCTGACTGAGCTTGCATCTGAGAGGAAAGTTGTTTCGAGAAATAGACAATAGGGTGTCCATTTTGACTTAATACCGCCCCAATCGCACACCCTGAGGCATCCGTTTCAACCACAAATGGCAAAGAAAAATCTGGGAGAGCCAAAACAGGGGCCTCGGTCAAAGCTTTTTTAAGCAAGTCGAATGCCGATTGTGCCTCATTAGTCCAAATGAACCCATTTTTCTGCAATAATCGAGTTAAGGGCTGTGCTATCGAAGCATATTTATGAATGAATCTTCGGTAGTATCCGGTCAACCCAAGAAATCCCCTGAGTTGGGAGACATTTGCAGGTGTTGGCCATTGTTGTACTGCTGCCACTTTTGAAAGATCCATAGACACGCCATTTGCCGCTACCACATGACCCAAATATTCAATTTGTGTCTGGCCAAAAGAACACTTTGATTTCTTTGCATATAATTGGTGAGCAACTAATTGCTCTAGCACTAACCCAATATGTTCGAGATGCTGAGACCAAGTGGCACTGTATATAAGAATGTCATCAAAAAATATAAGTACAAATTTGCGTAAATAAGCTTTAAAAACAGAATTCATCAAAGCTTGAAATGTAGCAGGAGCATTGGTGAGGCCAAATGGCATGACAAGCCATTCGTACAATCCTTGATGAGTTCGAAATGCCGTTTTGTCTCGGTCTGCTTCATGCATCCGAACTTGGTGATAACCAGCACGAAGATCAAGCTTTGAGTAATATTTTGAGCCACCTAACTCATCTAAAAGTTCATCCACTGTTGGCATAGGAAAAGAGTCTTTTACTGTGATCGCATTCAGAGCTCTGTAATCAACACACATTCTCCAGGAACCATCCTTTTTCTTAACCAGGAGTACAGGCGCTGAGAACGGGCTAACACTTGGCTGAATAAATCCATCTTGTAACAACTCTTCAACCATACGTTCAATTTCTGCCTTTTGACTAAAAGGATAGCGGTACGGGCGGACCTTAACAGGCCCTGTTCCTGGTTGTAAAATAATTCTGTGGTCACATTCCCTTGAGGGTGGAAGCTCGTGTGGGGTCTCAAAAACAATTGAGTATTTAGAAAGCACAGTATCCAAATCTTCTTGCAATACGTCGGACTTGTCAAGACTTAATAAACTTTCCAAGGCCATCATCTGCACCAGATACACTTCACTGATGCCTTTTGTCATATGAATTCGATGAAGTTGGTGGAGTTGGGTCATCTCACACCTAGCATCCTTTTGCCCTTTTAAAGTGACGAAATTATTATGGGCCAAAAACTTGATTGTGGCATTACTATAGTCTGCCACATGTGGGCCAAGGGTAGCGAGCCAATCCGAGCCTATCACAATGTCTGATCCGGCTATCTCAAGGACATATGCAGAAATCAAAATCACTTGTCCACAGATTTGGACTGGAAGTTCCCTTACCAAGCCCAATCCTTGCATTAATTGTCCATTTCCTACCAAAACCTTCATGGACTTAATTGGCTCCACCGGTACCTTGAGGTGTTTAACTACTCTGGGATGAATATAACTATCAGAACTTCCGCCATCAAGCAAGACCTGTACGGACATGCCCTTGACTATCCCAGAGAACCGTATTGTAGTTCGCCCTGCAGTCCCATTATAAGCCTGTAGTGAGATGTGATGGTAGGTAGCTGTGTCCTCTATTTTTGGCGTATCTGTAGCTGTAAGGGACGGTGGGGACTCCGGTTCCTCTTTATCATCTTCATTTTGCAACCACATATATTGTCGATTCATGCATTTGTGATTTGGAGAAAATTTCTCATCACAAGTGTAACACAAACCTTTCTCTCGCCGGATCTGCATTTCTGCGGGTGTAATTTTACGTACAGCCGTCAATGGCTTAATATTGGGTGTGGGCAGTAATGGAACAGTCGATGGTTTAATGAAAGACGACCCCGCAACAGCCGTCGTTGTTGTGACAGGCTTATTTGATAGAGGGACGGCATTTCCAGCCACACCAATGTGTCCCTTGCCCTTGCTTACCCAATTTCCCAGATGATATTTCTCATTAAACAATCGAGCTAGGCTTACTGCCTTCAATAAATTTCCCGGAGAACGAGCAACCACTTCTCGACGTAACTTTGGCTTAAGACCCCCAACAAAACAATCCAAAAGAGCGTCGTCAGTCACTCCTTCAGTTCGATTAGCAAGAGTCATAAATTGTTGGTGGTAGGAGTCCAATGAATCTGTCTGAGTAAGCTTGAATAACTGTGATCTCGGATGTTCGAATTGCGTAGGGCCGAAATGAGCTTCAATAGCTTGGGTGAGACTTTCCCATGTAGTTAGTAGGTTCGATTTTAGCATCATCTGGAACCAGGGTATTGCCGCTCCATCCATATGAATTGATGCCAAAATAATTCTCTGAGGCGTGGTCATCTGATAAAATGCGAAGTACTGCTCTGCACGGAAAATCCATCCATGGGGGTCAGTGCCATCAAACCGAGGGAAATCGATTTTTACCTGTCGCTGATTCATGTAGCTGTTCGCTCCGCTTCCTCCATCTGAGCTGCCTATTTGCAACACCTTGCGTGCTTCATTATCTCTTTGTGTAGCCTCAACCATTCGAACCAGAGTCTCAACTCTAGCTTCAAGTTTCTCATGCCGAGGATTGGGTTGTCGCACCAAATTCTCTATAGTGGCCTCAAGCTTATCAACTCTAGGATTCGGAGCTTGGAGGAAATCACCAATAGCCTTCTCCAAGCGCTCCAAACGTGAATTACTGGCAGCCTCTATTCGTTCTACTAACTCACGCATATTCTTGCTCTCAGTCTCTGTTCTCTCCACAATGTCGCGCATGCACTGCATATCAAGCTGCAGACTCTTCAGGTCATTTGATAACTCCTTCAGCCTCGTATTCTCTGCCATCGTCTCTCAACGAGAGCACCTTGTCACACCTTATCTCAGGAAATAAAATGAATACAACAAAATATGGGAAATTCTTCTGGTATTAATCAGTAAATTGCATTGCGAAGTTCATCAGAAAACAATACAGCAGAAGTGTGGTTCCGAAAAGGAAACGATAACAGAACAGAATTACCAGAGAAAGGAGGAGGAATAACAGAAAGGAGAGAGAGACCAATTACAATCACACACTGTTTTCCACTCATTGCATGCACATGCATTTTATCCCTCTTGCCCCTCTCGTAACTTCCACGTGAGTGTTCTTGGACGAGTGCTTCTACGCAAAACAGCCAAATCCGTGTGACCGTCATTGGGTATTGCCACGTCATGGTTCAGCTCACCAATCATCTGCTGACTCGATATAGTGGACGTGACATGTCCCCACAACGTGGGGTAACCCACTTTTTCTCTGGTCTCGTTCCTGCTTGCAATAGCCACCCACTTTCTGTATATATTCATATCACAGTGTCATAGAATCTTGAGTTCTTCATAGAATGACAGCTTAAATCTTTGGTATACGCATTATTAAGCTCTCAGTTCTTTTAGGTCATCGGCGTTTATAAGTTCCGACGCAATCCCCAGTCTCCGCGCTGCAGGTAAAGTTTGCAAGTTCCCAGTGCGTGCGTGCGTGTGTATAACCAGAGAGGCGCCTCGGATAGATTCCTGTGAGGCCAGTCTTTGGCCAGCCTTCCTCCTCTTCCTCTTCTTCATCTTCATCCTCTTCCCCTTCATCATCATCATCTTCTTCTTCTTCTTCCTCTTTCCCTTTGTCGTCGCTGTCTTCCTACTCTTCCCCCTCTTCCTCTTCCCCTTCCTCTTCTTCCTGTTCTTGGTCGAGGGCGTGCCGTCCTCGTCCTCGTCCTCTTCTTTTGGCCAGCCTTCTTTCTTTTCGGCCTCCTAACTCTCCTTCTTCTTCTTTTCCTTCCTCTTCCTCTTCCTCTTCGTCTTCATCGTCGTTGGTGTCCTCCACCTCCACCTCCTCCCCCTCTTCCTCTTCCTCTTCTACTTCGTCATCTTCTTCTTACTCTTCCTCTTGCTCCGTGACGTTAGCTTTTGGCCAGCCTTCTTCTTCCTCTTCCTCGTCTTCTTCTTCTCTTCAAGCTCTTTTTGAGCTCTACCTCTGGTTCTGCCACCTCCTGGGTTATCCATCAACGAGGGTCAGGCGAGTTGGCGAGGTTTATGGCCCATGACAGGGCCGCCGATAATGAAGATGCATTGGACGAAGCTTTAGCAATGGCGGAGGCGGAGGAGAAGGTCTGCGCTTTATGGATATAGAAGCAGCACGGCTGATGGTTTTGGCGCTGACGCATGTGGGGTCATGATCCGGTGGCCAGAGGCGCCATAAATGGATCTTTGTGATGTCATCTTTTGACTTTTGGCAAACCTTCTCCTTCTCCTCTTTCTTCAAGCTCTTTCTGAGCTCTGCATCTTTTTCTATGGCCTCCTTGGTTGGCCACGAACGTGCACGTGACTAACAGAGCTCTGTATATGGAGCTTTGAGCGACTTCAGAGTTCCTTCTCAGGGACAATCATCTTCAACTGCAATTCCTTTTGACATAGACGACAGCGATGCCCGAAGAAAGCAAGGAGAGGAGTAAGGTAGAGACCATTGAGGTGGGGAGCGGTTGAGATTTGGGATCCTCACCAGGAGGCGAGGGTCTGGCTCGTCGGGACGTTTGACATACCCAACGGAAGCTCCCGCAAGAGATTACGACGAAGCTCTATTTTCCCACTTCATCGAAGACTACAAAATTAATAATAACAATAATAAATTGTTGCAGAAAAGAATTATAACCATGAGTTATAATTGCTATAATATGCAGGGACGATGAGTTCATCAAATAATTCCAAGGGAAAAAAGTGCATCGGAGATCATTTAGGCTATGGAAGCAGGTATGTTTGCGATGATAATGGAAACAAACCATCCAAGGGCAAGAAAAGCTGCATAGGAGATCATTTAGGTTATGGAAGCACTTATGTTTCTGATGATAATGGAAACAAATCATCAAAGGGAAGCAGCAAAAAGCTGACCATAGGCGACCTGATGGGCTATGGGGAGAAGCCACCTCCGACCAACAAGTAAACAATGATTCTCCATCATCACTCCATTATCATCACCACTCGGACTTCGTCAGGCTGATTCTCAAAGCTACTATTTGCATGTTTCCCTTCGTGTCAGGCTACTTGTGTGTTGTTGTTGTTGTGGTTTATGTAATATCAGTTTCCTTTTGCTACTTTAATTAATAAAATCATGTGCTGTTTCAGTGTGTTTCTTGGTTTCAGTTACCTGGAGCCTTCAATGGTTGAGAAAATGAGAATCAGTTTATCCTCTCTCTGTATTCATGGACTACGAGTATATTACAGGGTTAGGTTTGCGTGCTCATCACTGTGATGAAATTTAGATCACCCAGAGATCTGGATGGTCCAAATTTAAAAAATTATTATATATTATATTTATTAAAATAAAAATACATAAAAATTATAAATTAATTTTAATAATTTTTTATTTTTAATATGATTTAAATTTAACTTAGAAAGTCCAATTTAATATTAAAAATTTTATAATTCATATATATTGACTATTTAAATGTATTCTGCACAGACTAGATTAACATCAAATTAAATTTAAATTGTGCAAAGTATATTTGGATAATTAATATATAATAATTATAAAAATTTTAATATTAAATTAGACCCTCTAAATTAAATTTATATCATATTAAAAATAAAAAATTATTAAAATTATTTTATAATTTTTATAAATTTTATTTTAATAAAAATAAAAATAAAAATATATAATAATTTTTTAAATCTAGATCATCCAGATCAAAATATAAATGGTCCAGATTTCATCACAATGATGAACACGCAAACCCGTTCCAAATATTATATGGGTCCCAATGGTGAGATCATAGAGGGAAAAAGGAAGACGTTTAGTTTGGTTTAGTGTTGGACAAATTCTCTTACGCCCACACATAAAATGTTAGATGAAAAAAATTATATATTGTTTAATTGTTGTATTATAGTAATTTTTAGACTAAAATGGTTTCAGCTTTTGTATAAATTATAATTTTTGAAATACTAAAAATATGATAAGAGTCTTTTAACATTAAAAAAAGTCTTTTTGGGTCAATGTAACCACATCAACACCAAACCTATAGATGTTTCAAAAAAAAAATATAGAATAACATTCTCTCCTACAATGTCCCTAATGGGTTTACCAGAACTCTCTCTGTTGTGGGAATGTGTAACATTCCAAAATTTAACTTAAAATTAATTAGGTTAATCAAGAATAAATAAATAAATTTAGAAGAGTATTTAGAGATAAATAATTTTAGTTAAGGGATTATTGTTGGATTTAATTTAGAATAAATTCAAATTCTAAGTTATAATTTTTTAAAAAAATAGAAATTTTTATTATATAAAAGAAAAAAAACAAGAGAAATAGATGGGAAATGGATGTTTTTACATGTGTGTATAGTGTGTAATATTATTAAAAAAAAAAAGAAGTAAGAAAGAAGAAGAAGAAGGAAGGAACATAAAATAAAAATAAAAATGAGAAAAAGGGGGCGGATGACTAGCCGTTTTCGTGTGTGTTAGTTGTGTGTATTGGAGAAAACAAAGAAGAGAGGGTGTGGTGTGAATTACTACGCGGGATTCACACCTTTTATTTTAAAACAACACACTTTCCCTTCTCATTTTATTTTCTCTTCCCATTCCTCATTTCTCTTTGTGGCCGACAGTGAGAACGGAAACACTGCTGTGCAGTCGCCGATGGAAACTGATTTAAAAAATAAAGCTCTATAATAAAATATTTCAATTAAGATTTCAAGTATTTTAAGACTATATAAGTATCTCAAATATTTTTCTTAGTTAGATTTTCCCTTTAGTTTTTGATTTGCAGATTATGAGAAACCTAGAGTTTGAGAGGGGGATACAATTTTTGATAAGTAAATTTGATTATTGAGGTTGTTGGTAATGTAATAAATATTTTAGAATATTATTTTGTTGATAGAATTTGAATTTGAGGCCTTTGAGTTGATCCCTAGATCTCTATAGGTAGATTTTTGGTTAAATCTGAAAATATAAATTAATTTGTTGATGCTTAGACGATTATTTGGGATGAAAAATAAATTATTATGGCTATAGAATAATGATTCTAAACTTGAGATTAAGTTTACAATTTTTAAGTATTTTTAGGTGCGAAATTTTAGAATAAAAAGAAAAATTTTGATATTAAAAAATTATTTGAATGACGTTTTTAGCCAAACTTCAATGAAATTATTGTGAAGGAGGCTATTGAACTAAATAGATAAGTTCAAATACATGAAATTAAATTTTAAAACTCAAGAGGCTAAGACTAAGGTCTTAAAAAATGAAATAAAATAAAATAAATACTTAGGTATTGGAATATGAGTGAAAATTGTGTTAATAATATTATTGACACATCAAGATATGATCAATTGTAGATTAATTTTCTTTTGACACCATTCAAGCTTTGGAAAACTTTGAAAGTGTTGTAACTTAAGGAGTAACCTTTGACTTCTCAAAGGTTGAGGTAACTAAGAAAAATTTATTTTATGTAGTTGTGTGTTAATTAAGTATTTATGTCCGTAAAACAAATGAATATGTGTGTGTGTGTATCCAAATCTTGAATTGTTGTTTGTAATGCATATTGTGGCTTTGATGAGATCCTATAATTTGTGACTTTGTTAATTGTGACATGATTCGAGTAAGGAGATTAAGGGTTGGTATTGATGTGCATACTCTTGATTATAAATTATAGATTACGCATAGTGATGAACTGTATATGAGTATATTAAGTTTTATGTGATGTTAATGTGATTTATATGATAATATAAAAATTGATGTAAGAGACATGATTGAAATATGATGATTCTTGATATTTGTTGAGCAAGAAAGTTGATGAGCACGTTGAATAATTGTGAAATATATATATATATATATATATATGAGTTTTTGAAGTGAATTTTCTCATGAGCATGATCATATGGCGGGAATTTGCCTTAGAGAAAGAGCTAACGGTTGTGCAAAATCCATATAGTACTTAGCTATTAATTGATAATCTTAGGGGTTATAGCTTCTACTTACCTTGTAGGGTATTGTAGCATTATTCTTATTAAGGAACTTGACCCTACTAGTCTAGCTGGAGTTTTAGGTAGAGCTAGTTTTGAGTATGGCATCCCATAATGTGCAATTCAAGGGGAACCATGTTCATAATTGAGTAAAATAACCCTAGCCCGATAGCCTCTCACGATATGATTAAGGCCTTGGGTAATCGCATCACATGGACGATCCCTTTTGATTGTTGGCCTACGGATTTCATGTCAGAGAAAATAAAAGGGGATATAAGAAAGAGATTAATCATGCATATTATTATTATCATGCCATTTAAGTGATTGATGGCTATGTTTGAGAATATGATTGTAATTGTGAAAATGAGAACATGTAGTAAATATGTGAATAATGTATATGTGGCCATTTATGCCAATTTTGTACGAATATTTAGTACTTGTGGGTAATCGTGTTAATTTTATACTTGACTTTATATTTGAGATTATTTTCATGAGTTAGATGTTAATGTGATTAACATGTTCTTAATGTGATTGTTTACATGGTCACTTTGATAAATTTATTAGCCACTTACATTCATGATTAATTATCATACATTTGTATAACTTAGATGTACCTTGGTTATAGAGTAGTTATACTCACCTTTCTCTTTTAACATATTACAAGAGCTAGCTTATTTGGGAAGAATAGAGGAAAGAAGCATTAGGCCAAGTGATAATAATCACTTTTGTAGGTCTTTTTTTTTATTTTGATATGTGTATTTAGTTTATAATATTGCCAACTAGGATAATATATTCTTGATCCACTTGCATTATGGGTTTTGTATTAGGTGAAAATGTATTTTGGACCCTTAGGAATGTGATTTTATGCTTGTGTTTATATTAATGGACTAAAATATTTGTACAAGTGAAAATAGTTATTATCCACTTAATTTGAGAACTTGAATGTTGTTATGATCTCCCCTTGTGTTTTTAATGTCCAAAGGTGAGTAGTTGATATTAATTATATAAGAATGAAAAGAAAAATTCATGCATATGATGGGCTATTGATGAATAGATGATATATAGAGTATGATGATTAGGTAATAATCATTGTGATAAATGTGATTGAGATCTTGGCCCCTCGCTGTCAGTTATAAAAGGATTTGAATGGCCAAGTGTTATGTTATAAATATATATATATATATATATATATAGTGGAGTTAGGCATAAAGAGAAAATTAAAGGGGAAAACTTTTCTCCCATGTTGAGATGTGTTTCCTTTATCATGCTTCTACATATGTTTAATTAAATGATATGAGTTTTTAAAATATTTTAAAGACTTGGGATCCCTTTATTTTGAATTGTTTGTGAAAATACATGTTAAAAATTTATTTAGGTTAATCTCTTATTGGATAATTCTTTTAGGTTAGTTCTTGATTAATCATAGTTAGTGTGATAATTTAAGTCCTAATTTATAACACCCTTTACAAGATGTGACAAGACAATGATAGTAAAATAAATAAATTTAAAATCTCAAACATTCTGGATCTTTAATTTAGAAGTCAACTTTAAACTTATTTGTTTTGGTAAAATATTACATGTTCATCTTTTAACATAATGAGTAATATACTCCATCTGTTTAAAAATGTAAAATATTTTTTGAGAAATTGGATGTTAAAAAATGTAAAATATTTTTAGTCTTTCGAGGTGTAATCATTATCTTTTTTTTAAAAGTGCCCCTATTGATAAATGACTTTATATTTATTGTAGGGTGTTTAATAAGGATAAATATGAAAAGATAGGATTAGTTGAAAAGTAAGTAACTATTTTATTGAGGGTAAGATTCGGTTAAAAATATCTTATATTTTTTAATGGAGAGAGTACATACTATTTGCTTTTTAGCAATACTTTAAAAAGTTGAAATTTTGTGTGTAACACACCGACCGGGGCCGTCACAGATGAAGACAATTAAAGATCAAATTCTTCAAATAAGTTATCACAATGAAGATCTTTGGTCCTTAAAATATTAAAATCAAAACGCGTAAGACATTTAATTAATTAAACCCTTAAAAATACTTTATGACATGGCAGACACAGGACCATGTCGTTGAAAATGCGCTGGCTCCCTATCCCACGCACCCTCACCGTCCTCTCCTCCACCTTCAAAGACACGGGAACTTCTGTTTTTGGGAAAAATTATTGAGAAAATCACTATCAGGTGCCATGCAACCTTTTTAAATACCCAAAAGTTTCCCCTAAATTCATAAATAATTCTCAGATATCCCATGGCCTTGAATGTAAATAAGATTAAAGTTTAAGTTACCAAAATATCCCTACTTTGAAACAAAACAAAACACACTTCTGAGCATCTCCAACTTCATCAACTTTCCGTTGCAGAAAATTGAGTCAAAACGATGGAGAAAGACAGAAATGGCTTAGCTGCAGATAGAGGAGGAGACTAGATTGATTTCTTAGATAGGAGGTTGGAGACAGAGGAGATGCAGGGAACTATCGGACAGCTAACGGAGGAGATGCGAATTGCGTTTTGTTCTGTTTTGAACTAGGGCCATTTTGGTAACTTTAACTTCAATATTATTTACATTGAAGTCCCATGGGATCTAAGAATTATTTGTGGTTTTGGAGGAAATTTTGGGTATTTAAAATGATTGCATGGGACGTGGTAGTAATTTCCCAGAATTAATCCTTTCATCAACGATTTTAACTTTCAAGGATTATTAAATCATATGGATCCAATTATAAGAAATCAATTTAAACAAAATAAATTGAAGGAATTTAATTTAAAATTTAAAAAATTAAAAAATACTATAAAATAATTACAATTTACTCCTTCCGTTTTTATATATAAGAGAAAAAAATTATATCATATAATTTATGAAAGTTGATTAACCATAATAATTATGTCTGAAAATAAAAAAAATTAAAATAAAATACCTCATATTAATCAATATAAACATGTATTAATTATTTCTCATTAATATAAATTATGAGAGGTAATTTAAAAAATGTGTAATAAATATTTATTAAAATAGTTAATTTTGTTTATATAAATAAATAAATAAATAATAATAATTTCTTTTAGAAATAAAAACGGAGGGAGTACAGTTCAGTTTAATAGAATAAATTTTTTTTTTTGTTTTTTAAAGTTAGGGAAAGAGAGGATGGTACATGCACACATGGTGACTTCACTTCCACGCATTTGACTGCCACAACCTGCTTTTGATTTCTTTCTATCTGTCCCACCTGATGTTGGAACCATTCTCCATGACATGGTTCTGATTCAGTGATTCTATGTGCTCCTTTTCTTCTCATTCTCGCCGACCAAAACATCCGAGTCTCAACATTCAAAAGCAATTCGGTTTACAGTCGTTACCTGAAGCGATCCCACCAAGATGCTTATCTAAATTTGTTCTGTAACAGAAACCAAAGTCTGGGGCATGAATCTAAGGTCCGTTTGTTTATTAAAAAAAAGAATAGAATGAAATAAATTAAAAAAGTAAAGGAAAAAATAATATAATCAAAGAATATAGGTGAACATATTCATAAAGAGAAGGGTAATTTAATTCATGTAATTAGTAATCATAATTTATGATATTTTTAACGGTGTGGTGATCCATACATTTGTAATACGTATTAGAGTTGGGAATTCGAGTGAGCCGATATGTCTAACCTGAATAGGCCTGAACCTGAGACTCGATTCTTAAAAAAGCCGAATAATTAAGGCCGGCCTGAATTTCTTTGGGCGGCCCAAATACCCAAATTTTATTTTAAAAATTATTTTTAATTAATTTTTTAACTTTAAAATTAATTATTTTATTTTATAAAAAAATATAAAATATATATTTTTAATACTTAAATGATATATAGGACTCAAATATATGATATTTTAGCATAAAATAACTTAAAAAATTAATTAATATTTAATATACTTTTTAAAAATAAATTTTTTTCATTCGGGTATTCGGGCTAAGTCCGAACCCGATTGGACTTAGCCCGAATTTCTTCAAGCCTACTTGGGCAAGCTCGAATAGGCCTGAACATAAAATATTCATAATTTTTTAAAGCCCCACTCTAAATTTTTTTGGACAGATTTGGGCTAACCCGTCGAGCTCGGCTTGAATTACTAGCTCTATTACGTATTAATGAGTTTTTTTATATTTAATATGAGGGAAAGAATGATTTAGTTTATTTTTATTTTAATTTTTTCATTTCATTTATTTTTAATAACCAAACAAATCTAAATTAATTAAGCTGATTGTTCTCACTTTTTTAAAAAAAACCTGAGTGTGGGGCCTATAGAGAGAAGGAAGACATTTAGTTTTGGACTCTTTCACATACACATAAAAGTTGGATGAAAAATTATACTAGTATCATTTAATTGTCATGCCATAATTTTTAGACTAAAAAGGTTTGTGATTTTTTATAAACTAGCAAAGTACCTGCTACAACAATATTTTTAAATAAGTGATATTATTACAACAAAAATATTTCTTGAAACAATAACTTGTAGCAGGCACCTTCTTGATATTATTCTACACATATTGGGGTTATGTAATTATCATTATTAATAATATCTATGCATATTAAAATAAAGTAAATGATAAAACTAAAAGTATCTTATGTAAATGGATGCAATCCGAAGCCTATTAACAAAAAATTATAATTTTGTAGATCAACTTATTGAAGACCTCTTTATAAACAACAATAGAAGTTCAATACGTGGAGTTACCATTTTCATAAAAAACTAATATTTTTAAACCCTCTTAATTTCAAACATGAGAAACGACAATGTATAATTAGCCATGGATGAAAAAAGGATGAGGCAAATATAAACCAACATGACACAGGCTCAAAAAAAGTTCTTATCTTTATCATCTTTTACAATATTATCAAAGCTTAAGTATACAACTTTCTTTCTAGGGATCAACAGGGACAATATGTACCTATTTACTTTTTCAACCACAACTATCATATGAGCGAATAATATAGACATATCTCTAGAATATAAAAAATTATAGATATTGGTAGGGAAACTTGAGAAAATTGAATCAATAATAGACCTTACTAGATTATTTGAACATCTAGTAACAAATGAGATGGGATATCAATATCCATAAATCATTTATTAACCAATGGCAATCCCATCACCAATTGAGATAATTTAATTGGAAAAATCTTAAAGTACACTTATAAATGCTCTATTATTTATTGCTAGAAGTCTCATATTTCTCGTTAGTGTAAGAGCTTTAGAATATCATTAAGCATCTATCAAGAGCTTTAAAACAAAAATTTTGTGCCATTGTAACCTTATCCCAAATAATCAATGACGTGTGAACCAATAATTTAGCCAAGTTACTCTCATGTTTTATGCTACATATATAGTGTCTTCAATCATAAAAAAAGGAACATAAAATTGTGAGTGAGTTGTCCATCCTCCTGATAGCAATAATAAAAAAAATATCCTGCTTAGCTTGATGTTACATTGAGAACTATTACAAAGCTACAATTGCACAACCATATAAACTTATCAATATTCTACACTAAAATAATTGGGGCACCTATTTTAATCCTTATTTCATAATTCGGGCATCAACCACTACCAATATACATGGATGGACCTAGGTTATACTCAAGAGGTTCCTAATTTTTTTCTTCTCATTTTTCCTTCATCTAAACCAAACCTTAATATTTATATTACACATATTATCTTTTTCAATTAAAATTGTTTGTTTGAACGCATATCAGTTATTGTAAAAGTTGAGAATATATAGGAATACCTACGTTTTTCGTTACTTAATCTGTATATAATCATAACTAAGATTAATTTGTGTATGCAAAACACATTCTAAAAATTATATATAAGTAATTTTCTTAAAATGAATATAGAAACATATGGTGTCACAAAATATTTTGTTAATATTTTTTAAATATTTTGTATAATTATGTACAATTATCATTTTTATGTCATTAAAATTATTTTTTAAAAGCTATTCAAACTAATAATTTGGGTGTATATTAATTTTAAAAAATTGCCCCCAACAGGTTCTGTTTTGCCCCTGCCAACGCTTTTAAAAATATCAGTAAGTAAATTATATTTTTTATTTTTGACCTACTATATGTATAAGATGGTTTAAATTTTATAAATTAGTTAAAATAAAATTTAAATTATTCAGTTTTTATTTGTGCATCCATGTTATGGACATATTGATTATGCAAATAATTGAAATATGAAATAGAAAATATTTGTAAAAATATTAACAATGAAAGCGTTATTTTTTTGTCCAATTGTTAGCATAATATACGTCTAATAGTTACACAATGTCTAATAGTTACTCTCCACTCTTCAGTACAATGCATGAGTCAAAAAATACATCTTAATAAAATATATTTCAACGGTTTAATATTCATTTCATTTTTTTTGTTTAATTTTTCTTCAATTTCTTAATTTATATTATACCCTTGTCAATTTATTGTTATTCATTATACTTCCTCCCACTAATGTGATGAAAGAATAAAATTTAGTTTCTGAGGAATAATAAATAAATAATCAACTTAAACAATAATATTGATGACATATTATAAATAGTATTTTTTTTATCTATTACTATTTTAATATTTATAATATTTGAAAATCATGATAAGTTTAATTTATTTTAAACAATTTTTGTTCATATTTAACTTATACATGAAATTATTAAAATAATTTATCTCGATTTGTATATTAATATTAAAATAATTTTATAGAAATGTGTTTTTATTAAAGCAACTTTTTAATGTGATTTGAAATTAATTGGATGTAGTTTAACTTATATTCAAAGTTTAATTAAGCCATAAATCATACTCATACCTCAACAATTTCTTGCTTAAATAAAATTTTCATTAATTTCTTAATTTATATTATACTATTACTAATTTACCTTAATTTATCATTATTCTTCTTCAAAGAAAAAGAAGATTTACATCTAAGGAGTAAATTGAACAACTTACACAATGACAATATTGACCGCGCATCACAAATAATACTTTTTTATCTATTAATTTTTTATTATCTATATTATTTAAAAATTATGACTAGTTTAATTTGTTTTAAAAAAATTAATTCATATTTGAATTCAAATAAAAAATATAACCGATCTTACTTAAAAATTTAATTAAGCTATACTATAATTAAAATGTTTCAATTACAATATCATTCCATCTGAATAGAAAAGAAAAAGATTGTAATTTTATTGAAAAAAATACTTGAATTCAATTAAATTAATCATTGCTTAGTTGTGAGGAAATGTGCCTATACTTAGTACTGATTGTACCTCAAATAAGATTACCATCAGTAAAAAGATACATGTGAGTAATCAGAAAATACTAAAATATGTAAATACTTCTCATGTAAGATCAATTGAAATAATATGTTGCTTAGTCAAACTCATTTTTTTTAACTTATTTTATGAAAAAATCACTTATTTTTTGCCAAAAAAAACTTTGTGAGATTTTATAATATTTATTTAAACTTTTAAAAATAATCAGAATTCAAAAAAAATAAATTTTTTAGTATAAATAATTATTATGAGTAATTTTAAGTTTGAAATAGAATCCATATTTGAAATTAGAGTTAGCATATCTTCAAATTAAACAAGGTAATTTGATTATATAAAATAAGATGTCAATCCATCAAATCTTTAAATCTATAATATTATTAAGATGCCATTCCACATTAGGATACATCAACTGAATTTAAAATCACAAGGTCTAATAATGAACCAAATCAAAACACTTCCAAAATTATATAAACCATACAAATTACAAATATTGAAAATGTATAATGCTAATAGTAAATTGGATAATCATCGAAACCTATAGCATCGCACCTACGAAAGGAATTGGCCAATATTTGGCTTTCTTGTTAATTTTCATATCAATTTTAGCTTTATTTCTTTCAGTCTAGTTTGATATTTTTGTTTCTACACTCTTAATTCCCTAGTTTAAGGGAATTGTATCCTTTTGCTGGTATAAAAAATGTATAGTGTATTAAAAACTTGAGCATTGCTTCTACTTTGTAGGGCAGAAAGTGATGAGATACCTGGAAGCTCTGTATCTATAGGGGCTTCCAAAATTATCATAAACATAACTATAAATTCGTGCGCACATTGCCTTGAAGATGTAAGAAAAATCTAAAACTCCCTTCCCTTCTTGTAATCTCTCACTAAAATGCTTGATAAATGATTTCTAAAAAATTGTAAAAATGTGATTGCCTATGTAATGTATATAACTATAAGATAAAAAATAAGATAGTTAAATTTGGCATCACTTCAAAGAAAATAATAGACATGAAAATTTACATTAGCATCTTGAAAAAAAATTATTTCAAACCTTTTTAAATTGTTTAATGAAGTTCACTTGGCAACATTTCATAGATGAATCACACAAACTATGATATGCTGATGGCCACACCTTGTAGTTAGAGTTGAAAAAATGGGTTAAGCCCATGAGCAAGGCCATTTAACCTGTCAATTTTGATAGATTAGGTTGAAAGAACTGGCTCATTTTTAAAAATGGGTTGGGCTAGCTCAACCTGTAAAAATATCACGTTAAAATGGGCTACCTCATGGGCTAAACGAGTTGGCCCGTGAGTTAGCCTATTTTTTTAAAAATAATTTATTTTTTCAATCATAATATATCTTCTTATAAATTTACAATAATGACAATATTTCTCAAATATATAATTTATAAGTCTCAAATATGTTCTTTACATTTAAAAAATAATGTAAATCTTTCTTACAATTTGCAAATAAATTTTTTATTATAGTTTATAAATTAATTATTTATTAGTTTTTATAGAAATATTTTGAACATATATTATTTATTAATCTCATAAGACCTATTGATTGAAATCACAAATATAAATTCATTGAGAAAAATAATATGAATTTATATTTAAATTTTATTTTAAAAAATAATATGAGAAAAATCATTGTTTATATATATGATATGTTGATTATAAGTTTTAAATTATTTTAAAAAATAAAATTGCATTTTGTGGGCTGGCCGTGGGTGCAAATTAGATTGAATTTTTCTACCTCATTTATCTTAGTAGGTTGGCCCAATCTAACTCGATAAAACGCTAGCCCGTGCAGGTTAACTTGTAGGTTGGCTCACAACCTGTTTGCATGGCTCTGGCAAGAATTGTAGCATGAACAGCATCACTAAGAAGTACAACTCGAGTGAGATAATTAATACTGATACAAATTAATGAAGAGACTAAAAAAATAATGAGGCATCAAAATATGTAATAGACTCAAAAATGAATGAAAATCCATAATTAATAATAATAAACATGAATCCATATACCTCTGTTTATAATGGGTACTTATGCTAATGTTGGAGGGAATTTTAAAACTAACTTCCAATCAAATAAAATCCAAATCAAAACCCAAACAAAATAACCGATTAATGAAATCACCTATTAACAAATCACAATACAATTTAAATTTAAATGCAATTAATTTTTAGATATTTATTTTGAGTTCAAATAAAATACCTCTAAAATATTAATTTTTCAATATATATTATTTTGCCAACATCAAATAATATATATATATATATATATATTGTCATATATTCAATTATACAAAGCTTAATTTTTAGAATATCATCTGAAATTTTTGGAAATCAGTAGGATAGATAATATTTTATTTTTAAATAGATAAAAATTAATATTTATATCTAAAAATAATATAAATAGATAGACATTAATTTAAATTGATATATATATATATATATATAAATACTTGATTATATGAGCTTAATTTTTGAAATATTATCCAAAGTTTTCAAAAATCATCTAAAATTTGAATTTGAAATAGATTAAAATTAATATGTATATACATCTAAAAATTAATAATTTATCATGCACCTAACTTCAAACTTAAATAATATATTTTATATATATTAAAAAATAATAGATTATCCTGAACCTAATCCCAAATCTAACTCCAAAACATAAAATCACAGGAAAGGCATTTCGAAGACATGTGATGTTCTCTCATAGCCTTTAACTTTACTTTTATATATATATAATAATTATAATTTTTGAAATACTAAAAATATAATAATTATATTAAAAAAAAAAGTTTAGAGCGAAATACGTGTTTTAACCTTAAAAAAGATTTTTTGGCTAATGCGACCAAATAAACACCAAAACTATAGATGGAAAAAAAATTAGAATATCATTCTCACCCCTACAATCTATTTAGTGCATGTTTGTTTTAACTTTTTTAATGAAAAAAATTACTTTTTAAAAAAATCTATTTTGTAAGATTTTAGGGTGTTTGTTTAAACTCTAAAAAATAATTATAATATGAAAAAAATGTAAGTTTCTAATTATTTTGAAAAATTATTTTGGGTGGCTTTTGAAAAATTATCCACACATTTGCATATTGGGCTATCATAACCCCCCACCAAAATTGCTTAAGTTTACAAATGGAGTTCACATGCAAATAATCTATAATTCACATATATAAATGTATGCATAAATCTTAGTGTTGGCAAAATATAATTCCAGCTGCACAAATATCAAAAGTAGAGACTTTACAAGTATTAGTCGAGAGAGAGAGAAACTTTACAAGTAAAGCTCTAGTTCTTCGACATCTATGCCTTCCCTTTTCCCTTGGTCTTATAATCAGTTAGAATGATGTTAACAAAAGGGAGTGAGAATAAACAATCTCAATAACCAAAAAATTCATCTACAATATACTAAACTATGGCAGCCACAAACATAAAGGTAATTATAAATAACAAATAATTCAATTCACAACATAATCACATGTATTCATAAACAAATACCTTATGATCAATGTAACCATTTTATATTATCACCAAACCCATGGGCTATTAAGTCATATAGGACTAACTCATATGATTGGATTAGTCTCGTTCTCCAATTATGAGGGGTCATCTAACCAAAAGCTTTCACACTTATTCTCAGACCATGGGTTTCACTTACTCAAATTTTAGGATGTCATAAATGCCCAACCTACACGGTCCAATCTGAGATAAGTGATATTAAGTATTGTGCCTGACCTATACATAGTCATAGGCTATTGGCAATATTAAACGCATATAGCATTGAAATATACCATCTACTGTGTGCAAACTCAATAGAGTCTACACCATTTGAATTTTATTATTTTAACCTTCTATTACTTTAAGGTGAACTCCCACCATTCATGACCATGCAAATTCAAATCCTTATATATAAATTCATACTCATGTATATCTTTACAACTCATTATACCCATAACCAACAAAACTTGCATGTTAATCACAACCCATGCAACAATGCTATTACCATAACTCATCATATTCACTTTGACAACATGTACCCAATCTAGGCATCTAATTTAGCATATTAACAACATAGCATATCTAATCCGGGCCCACATCTCATTATAACTCCTTTTTACATGATATTCATTTGACATAACATCAACCAACAAGTCCACATTTCTTATTTCCAATCATTGGTATAATAGCATACATTATAGCTATAGACACTAAAATATAAAATAATTAAATTTCTAATTATCTTTACTTTTGGGCTACCACCCCAATAGTCAAATTTAAATTTCTTGAGGGAGCTATTACAAACACAAGCTTCAAGCACAATTGGTCTACAACAATAGTCCAAAATAGTATTAATGACTACTTATTATTAACTAATCCTTGATGATTATTAAGGCCTAACTAACACCAAAACTAACTTTCCTTAGTTTATTTAACTCATTAATTCTAATAATCACTATTAATTATCCTCATTAGCTTAGACTTGATTATTTAAGATTAGGGTTACTTTAAACCATCATAAGTAGCATTTAATGCTGCCAACCACTAAAACCTAAGTGCAGAAGCATTCTAAAAATTTAATTTAAGTCACCATGATGGCTGCTGCTCAACCATCAATTTTGATAGTCACTTCCTTAAGAGTTTAAACCGAAAAATCTGAGCAAAAAGGGGTAAAGGAAAGAGAAATGAGGCACACAATGGTCTATAGGCTTCAAACCAATCTAAGACCCCTAACAATGAAAACCCTGGCAAAGCACTGTTTAAAACCCTCAAACTTTTGCTCACTCTTGCGTCTCTCTCTTCTCTATTTTACAATTTTGATCACATCTCTAGAATTTAAATTTTTTTGCCCAAAACAAACAGCTTCACTTAAGCCCAAATTTTAGGCTTAACTTAACCCAAAACCCTAATAAGTCTCATTCTAAGTCCACTAAAGGGTTCAATAAGCCTAAATGGAAATTCATATCTTACGATTAACTCCTAATCACCTTAATTAATTAATTAGACTATGTGATCAATTCATTTAACCTTAAAATTAAATTTTTAGGATGTTACATAATTCAATTAATAAGACCTTTAGTATTACCTAAGATCTGTTAGTTCAATAACAAAGTTGCAATAACTTTCTTGTGTGTTAAGTTTTATTATATTGGTTTAAGTTTGGTTCAAGTTAAAAGACACCAGATTCAAAGTGATTATCTACTGTGTGAATAACTCAGATGATAATGATCTTTTTAACATATGTGGTGGATTGTTGTAATAAATGAAAGATGTGTCAAAATGATAAGTTTCACATTGCTCACATAAGAGGAACTCCAAGAGGATAAGTACCAAGGAGTGAAAGTAGGCTAGTAAATAGGCTTAGAAGAGAAGTGGGCTTGTGTGGACAAAATAGGCCAATATCTAGCAATTGCAATTGAAAACAGTCGATTTATTCCCCTGTTTAAGAGTTAATGTGGCACTAGGCACTTTTGAATGGATTTATTTTTGTGAAAATAAATATTAGTTCATTTAAAATAGCTTATAAAAAAACCATAGATTTTTGTTGTTTGAACTTTGAATTTGAAAGGCTTCAGTTTAATAGTCATTAACCAAGCATTTTGATCGTCAAATCTATTTGTTAAAGTTTTACTTTCCCAAGAATGGCTTTATGGTGGTTAATGCTCTTGTAACTGGTGCTTAAAGTGTATTATTGTCTTTAATCTGATGAGTTAAGTGCCCAACGTTCATGTCTAGATTGTGGCCTATACAAAGGCTTGCACACAGACAGAACAATTCGCACAAGCCTTTGAGTTTTCGGGCCACCTCTCCTCTCTAACACTGCTTTGCTATTGTGTAATGGAGTTTATTTATGGTAGTTTCTACTCTCCTGTATCCTTGATTATTTTGCAAGACAAGTGATCTATTTAATTTTAGAAAGCTACCGTATAAACAAACTAGTGTGGTATATTAATTTTTAAAGATAGTGTCTTTTAGCACAGCTCAAATTTAAAAATAGCCACTGCTGACAACATTCTAACTATATATATTAAGGGTCATAACAAGAAAAAACATATGTTATCGTTATGTCTTCTAATTAATTTTTTATACATAAAAAAATTCTATTAAAAATAATAAAAATGAAAACATGATAGTTAATCCAATTTTATTTTTTTGTCAAAAGTATTAAATTAAATTTTTCTGTGAGCTTCAAAAGAATTTTTTTTGGTTTTTGAAAATTAATCTTTCATCAATGATTTTAAAAATAATTATCACATCTCCCCATACTCGATTGTGATTTGCATATTCCAGAATATTTTTTTTTCATTTTCCTAATTTTTTTTTTGACAAAAATCTATAGTACATCTGAAAGTTGGCTAAGACTATTATATTCCTAAGTTCTGATTGAAGAATGTGGAGCCCTCCTATTCTAGGCCAAAAGAGGAAGAGTGACGTACGTTACGTACACCAAAACAAGAAGATAAGAGTCACGTGATAAAGCGTTGATTTTTTATAAATCGAGTCATCTCAAGCTAGTCGACCTTGTACCACGAAGATACCTTTACACTATTCTTATAATAGGATGGTGAGGGTTCAAAACCTAAAGTGTTGACCTTTTATTCCTACGACATTGATAAGTCAAAGGACTTTTGATTTTTTTAGATGGGAACGTTTATTTCTCTATCTGAGCCTCAAGTAAAGTAGCAGCCATCATGTAATGTTGCTCACTCTTGTATTATTTAATTCATCTAGTCGGTGCTCTGTCACACCCACTTGCCCAGTCAATTCATAAAATATTTTAATATTAATTTTGTAACATCCAGATTGAATTTTGTAAATCTGCCTTTGTTTGTAGTCGATATCAAGTGCTAGGTAAAGGAGAAGTGTATTAGGTTCTAAACAATCAATGTAATACTTTATTAAATCTCAAGAATATAAACAATAGATGCTTTTTTTTTTATTTTTGCTAATGCTAAGTAACATGTTGCAAGGCTCAAGTGTAGTGACAAGAGAGTTAGAATCGTTGTATCGATACTTGAATATATTATTAAATGAGCAAAGGCTACCATGTTATTCTGGACGAGCACAATTAAATAAGTCAATCTATGCGAGCAAGATCAAATTTAGTACTTGAAATGCTAGGACCTTGAATTGCAAATCTAAAAAGGTGGTAGGAGTTATGATTTATAGAAAAATTAATATATTGTGCTTGTAAGAAATAAAATGGCTTAGAGAACTAGTTAAGGATATTTAAGGTTTCAAACTTTGGTGTATAGGGAAAGTAAGCACACACAATGAGGTGAGTATCATTGTTGATAAGAAGTGGAAGAAGAATGTGGTCGCAATTAATAGAATTAGCGACAAAATTATTTTTTAAAAAAATGATTGTTGGAAGTAAGACTATCAATATTATTAGCACTTATGCACTTCAAGATGGGGCAAAAGTCGGTCTTAAGGAATTATTTTGGAAAGACTTGGAGGGTTGATTCAAAGCATACCACAAAGTGAAAAGATTTTTATTAAAGGAGATTTTAATGGTCATGTCAGGAGGGAGGGAAGTCATTATGTGAGGGTGCATGGTGCTTTTAGTTTTGAGAAGTTAAACAATGAAGGATAATCTATTTTTGATTTATCGTTGGCATATGATTTCAAGATTGCCAACATTTGTTACAAGAAGAGGGATAAATATCTCGTCACTTACAAAAATGGAGTTTCAAGTTCATAGATTGATTTCTTTTTGGTAAGGAAGATGGACAGAAGAATTTGTAAAAATTATAAGGTGGCTTCGGAGAATGTCGTAACAATACAACATAAGGTCTTTCTCCTTGATGTTCATATTACATGGTGGCAATTAAAAGTGAAGAAGTAGGAAATTTTCAAACAAAATCTTTTGGCCAAAGGAATTTGGGAGTTTCATAGAAATGCTAGCATCTTATTAGAGAATATGGCTAAAAAGGTAAGAAAGGTTGCCAAAAAAGTTTTAGGAGAATCAAAAGGTTTTGGTTTGAGAGAGAAGAAGTCTTGGTGGTGAAATGATAGTAGATAGGAAAAAGTCAAACATAAGAAGGAGTGTTTTAAAGTCATCCATTTGTACAATAATGATAAAAATTTGAAAATATATCGTATGGCTAAGAAGAAAACTAAGAAAGATGTGAGTAAGTGAAGCTTGTTCTAAAGTATTTGAAGAGTTTTACAATAGTTATGGAACAGAGGATGGAAAATGAAAAACTTATAAAATTGCTAAGAGTAAGAAAACAAAATCAAGAAACCTGAAACAAATAAGGTGCATAAACAAGGAAGAAGGAAGAGTTTTGGTTATAGATAGTGATATTAAAGATAGATAGGAGACCTACTTTTTTAATATTTTTAATGATAGAGGGGGTTCGAATAGTAGGATTTAGCAACTCATAAAGGAAAACAAAATTTATCATTCTATCGAAGGATACACGATAGTGAGGTAAGGGAAGCTCTTAAAAAAATGGCAAATGACAGAGCCAATGGATATGATTGTATTCCTATTAAAGTGTGGAAATATTTAGGCGAAGAAGGGATGCAATGGCTAACTAAGCTATTTAATGAGATCTTATGGTCTAAGAAAATGTCGGATGATTGGAGGAGAAGCACCTTAGTTTCTATTTACAAAAATGAAGGGGATATTCAAATTGGGCTAACTACAAAGAATTAAACTTAAATTGTTATTGAAAATTATGCCCTAGAGCCAATCATTATATTATGCATATT
Organism: Prosopis cineraria; assembly: GCF_029017545.1. Classification (NCBI taxonomy): domain Eukaryota; kingdom Viridiplantae; phylum Streptophyta; class Magnoliopsida; order Fabales; family Fabaceae; genus Prosopis; species Prosopis cineraria. The sequence goes on along the minus strand of NW_026555340.1, from coordinate 19,896,854 downwards.
GTTATTTAATAAATTTTTTTATTATCATATTAATTGCATGTTCACCATGATAACTGTATCCTTAGACAAACTATAGTGATTGTCCTAAATGTCCCTGGTCGGTCATCTATGAGGGATCATATGTAAAACAAGACTAGTATGACTTTGATTAATTATAAAGAAAAAAATCAAAGTCATAAGCACTTGAAAGAGTACAAGGTGTTGGATCGACCCGTTATGAGAAAGTTGCATGGTATAAGTCATAAGCTTATCTTATATATAACTATATCACTAAACCCTTTGACCTAAGATCATCATAGATTCCTATATGATAACCACTAAACTTTGACTTAATCAAAAGTCACCTTTGACCAGGTGATCATAAAGACTATGATTGAGTTTAGTGATATTCGTGTAGAGGAATATGAGTGATCAAGAAGGAATTTATCCCTTACATTAAGTGAGAGATATTACTGGGGCCCTTGATGAGTAAGACTAAAAAAAATGTATGGCCATACTACAATAAAAAGAGTTTTTCCATTGCTACAGTTAGTCCGCTCAGAAATTGAGAAAGTAACAGTCAAGTAAAGGAGTATGATAATTCTATGTCTCACACTTGACTAAAATATCGCATGACAAAAGGAATGTGATATGGTTGCATGATAAGTTACATCGGATCATTAATCCCCATGTGAATTGGGTAGTTACAATGTCTTGTTAGAGGCTACTTGTGACTTGTAGGCCAATAGTGTAATTAGCCTACTGCCAACTTCATATGGCCCTACAGGGTCGCATATAAGATTAACCCAACTCGAGCCATAATGTTCAAGTTTATTAAATGTGGAATATGTCTAAATTCAATTAATATAATATAGGGTAAATGAATTATATATATACACATATATTTAAATATTTATTTGATAAATATTTATATATATATATATGAAATATAAAATTTAAAATATAATTTTATATATATATATATATATTTTTTGAAATATATATATATATGTATGTATGTATATGATATGTAAAATTAAATATTTATAATATGATATAATATAATATATATATTGAAATATATATATATATATATATATTCGTATATATATATATATATATATATATATGTATATGTGATATATATTATATTATATTGTGTTAGTTTTAAATTTAATTTTATATAATAGATTAAAATTAATAAGTAATATGATATGAGAGAATATCATATCAGTTTTATAATTAAAATTTATAAGATAAATTTGAATTAGATACGGTATCATTGATTAAATTTATGAGATAAATTTAATTTAATTTTCGTGGGCTCTTTAAGTAAAAGATAAAAATCCTGATCCATATACTATATATAGATAGGAACGTACTCTATGAAGAGAAAGTTAGAAACATTTTGATGGTAAAAACACTTTGAGAATCACGAAACATCCTATAGAAAAGAAAACCAATGTTCAAGAAGAATGGATGTTGAGAGCGCTAGCACGCTATTTGAGTTAGAGAGCTGTTTGTATGGATATCGATAGAGGGAGCAGATCTACATTGTCAGTTCCTGAGATCCAAACTCTTGAAGAGAACACATGTCAAGTTCGAAGAATTTAAAGGTAACTCTTCTATCCACCTTGACTTAAACGAGTTTGTTCGGTCTATATCTGGATAGGGATTTTTAAAATTTTAATCTTCTGCTATACCTCCCTATTCAACAATTGTAAGAAAGAGTGATTGCACATGAGTTGAGATTAGAGACTGGTATTTTTTAGAATCAATTTGGCTTCATGCTAGATAGGGCAACTACAAAAGCAATTTATCTCTTTAGGGGATTAATGAAAAAGTATTGATACAAAGATAAATATTTAATCATGGTTTTTATTTATTTGAAAAAAAGCTTATGACCCTATATTAAGAGAAGTACTTTGGAAACCCTTAAAAAAGAAGGGAGTACGGGTTGCCTATATTAGAGCTCGGTATGTATGAGAAAGGAACAACTAGTATAAGAATGTCTGGCAGTGAAACAAAGGACTTTCCTATAAGGATTGGACTATATCAAAGATCATCTTTAAGTCATTATTTATTTGACCTAGTTCTAAATGTTTTGACTAAGCATATTTATGAGAAAATTCTCAAATACATACTTTTTGTGAATGATATAGTTCTTATTGCAGAGACAAGATAAGAGATTAACTATAAATTTGAGTTATAGAGGAGGATATTAGAGTGAAAATGTTTTTGTTTGAGTAGGAGTAAGATGAAATATTTGCATAGTAATTTTGATAAGAAGTCAATCAATAGTAATTTAGAAATAAAAATGGAAAATTAGATTGTATCTCAAGTATAAAAGTTTAGATATTTGGGAGGTATTATTCAAAATAATGAGGAAATTGATGGGGATATTACATATAGGATACAAGTTATATGGTTTAATTAGAGAAAAGCTAAATAAGTTATTTGCAATCTCAAAGTACCTAATAAACTTAGATGAAGGTTTTATCGGACTGCTATGAGACTAACTTTGTTATATAGGAGTGAATGTTAAGTTTTAATAGGATAGCAAGAGCATAAAGTTTGAGTAGTAGAAAGGAGATTATTAAGATGAATGTGGAGATATACATGTAAAGATAAAATCCCAAATGAGCACATATAAGAAAAAATAGGTGTAGCACCTATTGAGGGGGAAAATGGTAGCAAATAGTTTGAAATAGTTTTGGACATGTATAAAGAAGACCGTAGGAGGCACTAGTGAACAAAGTGAAACGAATAATTTTGAACCTTATTAAAAAAGGTAGAGAAAGGCCAAAGAAAATATTTATGGAAGTTGTTCACCAAAACCTATTAATTAACAATATTCCAAAAGGCATGACAAATAATAGAGCACAATAACGTCATACAATTTATATAGCTGACCCTATATAATGAGATATGTTAATAACAAGGTTTATATGTATTTTATATATACTATATTCCATTATTTTGGTAGTTTCGCTAAATTTAATCTTAAAATAGATTAGTTAATAACACGGGTTCTTATTAATGTTATATTATTATTTTCCTTAGATATTCTTAAAAACAATGTGAATTTCTCAATTTTTATATAATAGACAGTGATTCATTCGTAAGAGAATTACATATTGTTCCCCTCAAAATACAAATACAAGAAGACAAGCTTCTTTTATCTTCTTCCATCTCCAACTCCAAACGTATCATGATGAAATATGATTAAATATGCACGTATAATTAAACTTATATAACTTGCCCATGCTTAGCTTTTTTTTTTTCCCTCCCTTTTTTTTTTCAAGAAGACAACTATTATTGGGGAAAATGATTGTTAAGTTCTAAAGAACTGAATTAATGATAGTTAGATCCTCAATAATTTTTGTTTACAAAATAAATTATAAATATTAATTCAAACTGTTACGAACAAAAATTTTTATTACAATTTAAAAATTACATTTAATACTTAAATATTTATTTACAATTAAAATATTTGAATTTATAATTATTTGGATTGATGTTTTCAATTTATTTTTTCAAAATTTTTTTTTGAAAACTCAACTATCATTAATTTAGTTCTTTGGGATTTAAATGTCATTCTTCCCTATTACTAATTGGAATTTAAGAGTACCTACTAGAACTTTTAAAGTAATAATTGCTTTTGCTTTTTTTTTTTATTGTTCACATATGTTAGGAAAAATAACAATAAAATCTCCCAAATTATATAAATAATAATTTAGTTTCTCAAAATACCATAATTTTATTAAAGTTTCTAAAAACTTTTGTGTTAATAAATTTTAAAGTGAAAAAACCAGTTTACTTTTATTGAAAATAACAAGCCCCAATTATAATTTTTGCTTAAAGAATAATAACTTTTATTTTGTGAATCGTAAGAATTAAACAAGAAATTACAAATTATCAAATGTAATTTCTCTTAATGAAAAATAAGCCCCAATTACAACTTTTGCTTAAAAAATAACAATTATGTAATTCCTTCTTTTGAAAAATAAATTCTCCAAATAACAAACCCCAATTATAATTTTGTTTAAGAAATAACAACTTTTAGTCAAAAAATTGTAAGAATTGAATAAGAAATCACAACTTGTCAATAAAGGCAAAATGATCTTTTCAATATTGACATAGAGGTCTCTGAAGGCTTCAAAGGAATTATGACATTTTGATGGATTAGACTATCATCTATATAATTCGAAAGAATTTATTGTCATTTTCTTCATATATTATCCTATTAAAGGCATGATTGGTCACTAAATATGAACATCTCTCTTAATAGAAATTAATTTATATTATAATGTTGTCAAATTTCAGTAATCAAGAAAATTTGGGGGATTTCTCTTTGTGCTTTCCTGAACAGCAACATTGTTTTTAGTCTTTTGAATGAACTAAGGAGGATTTTTATGTGCAACAAAAGGATTTGTACCTTAATTTTAACTGACATCTCAATATCTCATCGCATTCTTATCACTTAAAATAATGATTAACATATGAAATAATTATCCATCTTATTTCTAACTTTCTTTTGAAATGAAAACTTTTTCGCAAATTCCCCATATTATTAAAGTGGAAGGCATTAACACAAGCATAGCTGCTTCTGCATGGAAAAAGATTTATTTGTCAAGTTCTATAAGACACAGTAGGAATTTTTTTTCCTTTTATATTAATCTTGGAAAATTTTTAAGAGGAGGATCAATGATTAGGGAGAGAAGGAAGGGTAGGAAGGAGATACATATTGCCACATAGGGATTGAGATTTGAGAGACATTTCATGCAATAATGGACCTTTCAAGGGAATATTAGGCCATCCAAAGCCCATTCATCAACGTTGGAGGTTAATCAAAAAAGAATGGCCCACTTGGCCCATAAATGAAATTTCCTAGAGTTAGAAAGTCCATAAAAGCAAAAGAATTTTCATGAAAGATATTCACTTCCAACTAATGTTTTAAGAATCGGACCAAATAGAGTGAGAAGGTCGACCTTTTCTCTTGTTTCCTAGAGAGAAGGTTTATCTTCTCCCTCAACTCCCTCCTACTAATCTCTTCCCCATGATTACAAAACCATTACTTGATTCCAATTTTGTTTTGCTTCTACTTCCCACAGGGAGATCATGAATCCGCTTGCATATAAGGAAGAAACTAATTTACTACTCAAAAACAATTCCAAACCAGATGAAGAGATGATTGATAACGATCTAGATATACTATAATAGTCAAAATCCCAGATACATCATGACAAATTTATTATGCCGATGGGAATCCAAAATAGAGATGAGGCTGTAACTGATATAGATGTTAGAAAAACAACATCCTTTAAAGGTACAAAAAGCTCCTATCTCTTACAAAGACTCACTAATTGGTTACAATGGATGTTTTGAAATCAACACAGATGGAGACATTAGCCATAAAAACGAAGCTCTTGTTAAAGAATTAGATTACGATTGGTCACCATGTGAAAGAATAAAAAAGCTTACGGACCAATACCCAGCCCTCCAGATTACTAATGAAGAATGGAAAAAAATTTGCCTACCTTGGATGGATGCCATAATCATTAACACCCTGAGGTTACATCTCAATCTTAAATATCTCAAGCCTAGGTTAGTTAGGATATGGCTATTAAAAGATTTTGAGTTAATCGACCTAGTCAATAGCAATTACATTATGAGAACCAAGGATCTTATCATAGAATACTTAATAGTAGCCCTTGGACTATCTTTGACCATTGTATACTTGTGCAACATTGGTCTCCTAATTTCAATCTAAATTCCAACATCTTAGGTAAGATTGCCTTATGGATTAGACTCACTAATATCCTAATACAATACTATGATAAGGAGATACTCTGGACATTGGGAAATTGCATAGGAAAAACACTGAAGGTTGACTCTAATTCTCTATCAGAATCTAACTCCAAGGACGAACAAGGAAAAATTGAAAGGGGAAAATTTATAAGGATCAGTGTTCAAGTTGACCTCTAAAAAATATTAGTACAAAGGCTTCTAATCAAAGATGAACTATATAATGTGGAATATGAAAGCTCGAATCTTGGATGCAGTTGTTATAGGCATAACAAAAATAATTACCCTCAAATTCAAAGAATAAAAAAAATAGAGAAAAGGTACATCAGAGCAACAGCAACCAACAAACATCGGAGAACGCTAATGAAGAAAACCAGAATCAACCAACATAGGACTTACCAAAAAATAGCCTCAACTTTTTAGAGGAAGAATATAGCAAATGGATGAAGTACAAACACCTAAAAAATACTCGATTCTTGAGATACCCACCGAATCTTCAGGCTTAACGTCACAATCAAGAACAGAAATTCACTTCTAGGATGAGATTTGATGTTCTTGTTGACCTTGATCGTGACCAAGACAGTGCAAATCAAAAAGAAAGCACCACCAACATTCCACTTAAGGGCTCTAATTCGAAGTCTATCAAAAAGATTTAGAGAAAGAAGGAAGTGTTAGGTGTAAAGAGAGCTAAGTCTAAGGAACAAGAAGAGGCTGACGAAAGCGCAAGGTGTAACACCCTCAAATTTACAAACTGATTTTTCGCAAATCATTAATTCAATAAATCATTTTTTTTTCATTGAACCCTCATCATACCCTTATCATGGTAGAAAAATTTCTACCATGGTACATCCAAGACAATATAGCACAGGTCTTAAAATATCTCAAAAAAAAAATTAGAACCATGAGGGACAGACAGGATCCTCATGGCATGATATTTAAATCAAGTCATGAATCAAGAGGGATAGATATAATCCTCTTATCATATAAATACTTTTAATAAAAAGGATTAGAGTTTACATGCTTCACAAAGAAGATATGTCCTAAGTTGGCACAAGATACATTGTATAATCCAAAATAAGAGGCAACGTAAAAGATGGTGTCTCATACACCATAGTTACACCTCTGGTGCTTTCTCGGCCGGACTCGCTCCTGTAAAAATGTTAACCACGGGGAATGAGACTTAAAAGTCCCAGTAACCAAAAATTAATATGTAATGATGCATGCGGATGTAACTAATCATGCGATTGCTAAGTGGGCACACAAAACATTTAACCGAACAATACTTTCAAACAAACCGAACAAGTATTTAATTTGCATGACTGCACCTTATATCCTCCTTTCGCCATGCTCGGACGCCAAATCACCCGGCCAAAGGTGAGTTGGACCAAGCGACACGCCACTCATTGGGTCCAATGAGGGCTTACCACGTGGTAATAATTAACCAAACAGAAATTCCCATTAACACCATACATTAAAATACCCTGACAAGTCATGCATCATTCAAATATCCAAATAGAAATATATCCGAACAATAATATCTCATCATGATAAACAAAAATAAATTTTTAACCCACTTGGCAATGATTTCACGGAAGTATATAACAGTATTTATTTTCAATAATTCATAATTTTTCCAAACAACAAAACAACACATAACCATTCACAAACACACCCATCACAACACATTAATAATGGTTACCTTGTATCTTGAATAACAAGTTCCCCTTCACAACTCCTTTTTCACCACTATCTTTGTCAATATAATCTACATAATTATTTCACAATACTATATATTAATTTTACATTAAAATAAATAACTTTAATTTAAAGAGTTAGAAAGTCTTAGATCTATAGTCCATATTAACACTAATTTAAGATTTATGCCTCATTTAACTTCCCAAATTCTTTTCTAAAATTCTCGTACCCTAATGAACTATTTTTTTTATCCTCAATTCACTTCTAGTATCACAATTTCATCCTTCTATATTCTAAAAATTCATCCAAAAATAAATTAAAAATTTTAGAATTATCCTGAAGCCTCAAATCACCTTTCTATAACCTCAAAAATACCTATTCATACTTAAATAAATATTTAATAATCATAGGTTTATCCCTACGTCTCAGATTCCACATAAATTCAACCATATAGATCTAGATTTTAACTCAAAAATTCTTAAACATGAGTTTCAACCTTAAGAAAATATTCTATAATATTTTTTATATCCCTAAGAATTTTAACCTATATTTTTAATCCATCATATCATCAGATTAACTATCCTATAGAAAAATCCTAATCAAAATATTTACTCTATCCTACAAAATAATCATATCACTAGAAAGCTAATATTATTTAGAAAATAACTATAAAATTAATTTTGTAATTAAATAAATTTTTAAATGCTAATCTAAACAGGAAAGTTAGAACATACCTGAAGAAAAAGAAAATAATTCCCCCTTACGAGAAAACGTCGAGCAACGTGAGAGGAAGAGAGAAAAATAATATAAAAATGGGATTGTGAGTCCCAAAATTATATTAAAAAAAATTATAGGTTTGAATTTAATTATTCAAACCTTTAGGCCAAAAGTTGCAATTTTCTCTAAATTGCATCTTAGCCTCTCATGCTTCTTAATGCACACACCCCCTCCTTTTTATACATGAAGGTACCTCTCTTCTTCCCTCATCTAACCAATGTGGGACTTAGAAACAACAACCTTCCACCCCTTTTTTTTTGTTCCTTCTACCTTCTCTTTTTTTTTTCAACACATACATAAAAAAAATTATTTATGTATTATATCTTAACTAAATATTACTTATGTGGTTTTAAATTTAAATTTTTAAATTTATAATTAAATGCCTAACCATAATATTATTTCTAAATAACCTCGAATAATATAAATTCCTATTATTATCATTTTTTTCTCAAAACCTAAATTCCACAATTTCTTTATTATATAAAAAATCAGGATGTTACAATTCTCCCCTCCTTTTAGAAATTTTGTCCTCAAAATTTAATAGATAAGCATAGAAACTATGTACCTAAGCAAATAAATATGGATAATCTCGCCTCATACTCTCCTCGGTTTCCCAAGTAGCATCACCTAGGGCTCCACCCTTCCAAATTACCTTTACGAGTCGGATGGTCTTATTGTGCAGTTGTTTATCCTTAAAGTCCTCAATTCGCTCCGGTTCGGATCTAAAGGTCAAATTCTCCCTCAATTCTACTTCTTCAGGTTCAATAACATGGGAGGGATCTGGGTTGTACTTCTTCAACTGTGATACGTGAAATACATTATGGATACCTGCAATCTGTGGAGGCAATGCAACTCTATATGCAGCAGGTCCAATTCGCTCCAAGATCTCATACGGGCCCATAAATCTAGGTGTCAACTTCTTTGCCTTAATGGATCTACCAATGCCTGTCACCGGAGAAACCTTCAAAAATACATGATCTCCTACTTGAAACTCTAACGGCCGTCTTCTCTTATCAGCATAGCTCTTCTGTCGACTCTGAGCTGTTAGCAATTTTTGTTTAATCATTGCAATCTTCTGGGTGGTCTGCTCTACAATTTCTGGACCAATGATACTCCTCTCACTTAATTCTATCCAACACAAAGGCGATCTACACTTCTTGCCATACAAGGCCTCATAAGGCGCCATCCCAATACTAGAATGATAGCTGTTATTATAGGCAAATTCAGCTAATGGCAAATGATTATCCCAACTACCTGGTAGTTCAATGGCACAAGCTCTCAACATGTCCTCCAAAGTCTGGATCGTCCTCTCTGTTTGTCCATCTGTTTGGGGGTGGTATGCGGTGCTAAAACTCAGTCTGGTACCCATAGCTTTCTGTAGCGCACCCCAAAAGTTTGAAGTGAACCTTGGGTCACGATCTGACACAATTCTAGAGGGTATACCATGAAGTCTAACTATCTCCTTAATGTATATCTCAGCAAATTTCTCTAATGTAGAGGTAAACTTGATCGCCAAAAAGTGAGCCGATTTGGTGAGTCGGTCTACTATCACCCAAATAGCATCCTTACTCGAGGGTGTTCTTGGCAGTCTAGTGATGAAATCCATAGAAATATCATCCCATTTCCACTTTGGAATATCTAACGGTTGCAGTGTTCCAGCTGGCTTCTGATGTTCTATCTTTATCTTCTGACACGTTAAACATCTAGAAACAAATTCAGTTACATCTTTCTTCATTCCTGGCCACCACCAACCTTGCTTCAAATCATGGTACATTTTAGTTATACCGGGATGAATTGTATATTTGCTCCTATGAGCTTCTTCTAAAAGGATATTCCTCAATCTTGGATCATTAGGTACACAAACTCTACCTTTATACTTCATCACTGTGTCCTCAGAGATGGTAAAATTTGGGGCCTTACCTACCACTATCTCCTTTCTTATATTCCTTAAGTAGTCATCACTCTGCTGTGAGACTCTGAGATCTTCCCAGAATTTGCTCTCAAAGTCTGCTACCTGGAGTGCTTCCATTTGATGTTCAATCACATCTACTGGAACATCATGAAAACTGTTCCACAAATGATATTCATGAACCATCAAATGTGCAGCATGAATAGTCTTTCTACTTAAGGCGTCAGCTACCACGTTAGCCTTACCCGGATGGTAATGTAATTCAAAGTCATAATCCTTCAGAAATTCCATCCATCGTCGCTGCCTCATATTAAGCTCTTTTGAATCAAATAAATACTTCAGGCTCTTATGGTCATTGAAGATTTGAAACTTAGATCCATACAAGTAGTGTCTCCATATCTTCAAAGCAAACACAACTGCAGCTAACTCCAAATCATGAGTAGGGTAATTTTCCTCGTGTGGTCTCAACTGTTTGGAGGAATAGGCAACCACTCGGTCATTTTGCATCAAAACACATCCTAAACCCTTTAAAGAAGCATCAGTGTACAGAGTGTACGGCACCACAGGGTCAGGAATAGTCAATACTGGAGTAGTGGTTAACCTCTTTTTCAATCCTTGGAAAGCAGCTTCACATTTGTTAGTCCAAATAAATGGGGCATCCTTCTTAGTCAGCTTAGTTAAGGGCATCGCAATTTGCGAAAATCCCTTAATAAAGCGATGATAATAACCTGCTAAACCTAAAAAGCTTCATATCTCTGTAACAGATTTTAGCTGTTCCCACTTCATCACTGCATCAATCTTGCTAGGATCCACCGCAACTCCGTCTCTGGACACAACATGGCCCAAAAACTTTACTTCTTGGAGCCAAAATTCACACTTGTTTAATTTGGCATAAAGCTTATGTTCCCTCAAAATTTGCAAGACGATTCTTAAATGTTCACCATGAGCCTCCTCATCCTTTGAATAAATAAGAATGTCATTAATAAACACTACTACAAACTTATCTAAATAGGGTCGAAAGATCCTATTCATGTAATCCATGAATACCGCAGGAGCATTCGTAAGACCAAATGGCATCACCATGAATTCATAATGCCCATATCTCGTCCGAAATGCTATCTTAGGTATATCCTCTGCTTTTACTCTTAATTGGTGGTACCCTGACCTTAAATCAATCTTTGAGAAAACTGCGGATCCCACAAGCTGATCCAGCAAATCATCGATTCTCGGAAGTGGATATTTGTTCTTGATGGTTACTTTGTTCAATTGTCTATAATCAATGCACAATCGGAGGCTTCCGTCCTTCTTCTTTACAAAAAGGACTGGAGATCCCCAAGGTGAAACACTCGGTCTGATGAAACCCTTCTCAAGTAGCTCTTCAATTTTCTTTTTCAGTTCCGCTAACTCTGAAGGGGATATCCGATAAGGAGCCTTAGAAATTGGCCCTGTACCGGGTACCAATTCAATTGAGAACTCTACCTCACGCTTTGGGGGTAAACCGGAGACTTCGTCTGGAAATACATCTGTAAATTCTTTGACAATTGGGATATTCTTCACGCCTTCATCAATCTCAGCTTGGATAGAGAAGAAAACCATGTAGGCCTGGCAACCCTTCTTCATACATCTATCAACTTGCGCCGCCGACAAGAAAACATGATCTTGAGTCTCGATGGGGTCACCGACAAAGAAGATAAAGACACACTCCTGTCTTTACAATCTAGGATAGCACCATTTGCAGCCATCCAATTCATTCCCACAATTACATCCATACCTCTCAGTGGTAGGATAATTAAGTCCATAGTTGTTTTCCTATTTTTAAACTCGACTACTAGGTTAAGGCATGCCTTAGCAGTCCTTACAGATTCTCCCGCAGGAGTAGACACATTCATATCAAAAGGTAAAATACACACAGGCAAATCAAGGTTCTTTACACAAGTTTCAGGAATAAAAGAGTGTGTAGCACCCGAATCAAATAGTGCAACAATATCATGATGAAGGATTTTGATGTTACCTCTAATGGCATCTGGGGAGTTCATGGTGTCCTGAGTAAGAGCAAACACACGGCCAGAGATAGTAGGATGTTGGGAAGTGTTCTTCATATTTGAGCCCTGGTTGTCCCCACAAAACTTTGCAATGTGACCGGGTTTCCCACAAATGTAACAGACCCAGCACTGTCCAAAATGACGACGCCCGCATTTAGTGCACTGTTGAGAGCTCGCTGTACTCAGGGCAGGTGTAGATACTGTTGGGCTCCTCTATGACCCGTGATAACTACTATGATAGCTCCTTTGTCCTTGGCCCCTTTGAAATGGACCCTTCTACCTTCCTTGGTTCCATGAGCTACTCGAACCCTGATGGTTTTTCTTCATAATGCCTCCGGTGGGTCGAGGGTAGGTTGGGGGTCTACTATATGAATAACCCCTCTTCTCTCTCTCAACCTCCTTCTTACTGCGAGCTACTACTTGTAGTTTTATGCACATTTCATCATAATCTCGGATATCTAGATGAGCCAATTGTTCCCTCAATTCTGGTCCAGCCTTCTCCAATAAGCGCTTAGCCTTCCATTCGGAATCATCCCTATACTGCAGGTACGTGGAGTATCTAGATAACTCCTGAAACTTAGCAATGAATGTGTCCTCATCGAGGTTCCCTTACTTAAAGGCATGGAATTCCGCTTCCTTCTCAGACCTTAACTCTGATGGAAAGTAATGCCTGAATAATTTTTCCTTGAATTCCTCCCAGGAGAGTGTAGAATCATCCCTGAGCCCTACTGTCTCCCACCAATCTCTTGCTCCTTTCACTAGGAGCACTAATGCTACTTGTACTTTTTGATTGCTGGTGCATGTGACTACTCGAAAGATGGATTCGAGTCTCTTCACCCATTCCTCTACCACGGATGGTTTAAGGTTACTATCAAACGTAGGAGGGTTAAACTTCCTAACAGTTTCCCACACATCAGTAATGGTCGATGGGGCTCTCTGTTCCTCCTGCCTAATTTCCTTCCTTCTAGACTTATGATCTCTCGGAGTGGCAGGATGTGAGGAACTACCTTCCCCCACATGACTCTCAACATGAGCCCTATCTCCATTTTCAGTTACCTTTTGCCTCTTTAGCTCCGTCAACTCTTGTTCGTATCCTTGAACCTTGTCTGTTAATGTTTTTACAAGCATTCTTAATTCCGCCAAGTCAGGCTCCTCATTTGGCAGTGGCGGTGGCAGGTGCTCATGTTGGAATCTTGAGTTACCACCAGTAACAGGCATTTTCTCTCCCCTCCTAAAGGATACAAGATATAAATAATAAATTAGCCTAACTATATAATGGCCATACAATGAGAAGCACCATAACAATGTATATTGCCAACCAACTATATGCAATGCACCACACATAATAAATACATATTAAATTCACACAAATAATAGTTTTAAACAAAAGTTTGAATAAGTGTTACTAAAATATAGGCTCGAAACATGATGCTCTGATACCAATATGTAACACCCTCAAATTTACAAACTGATTTTTCACAAATCATTAATTCAATAAATCATTTTTTTTTCATTGAACCCTCATCATACCCTTATCATGGTAGAAAAATTTCTACCATGGTACATCCAAGACAATATACCACAGGTCTTAAAATATCTCAAAAAAAAACAATTGGAACTATGAGGGACAGACAGGATCCTCATGGCATGATATTTAAATCAGGTCATGAATCAAGAGGGACAGATATAATCCTCTTGGTCATATAAATACTTTTAATAAAAAGGATTAGAGTTTACATGCTTCACAAAGAAGATATGTCCTAAGTTGGCACAAGATACATTGTATAATCCAAAATAAGAGGCAACGTAAAAGATGGTGTCTCATACACCATAGTTACACCTCTGTTGCTTTCTCGGCCGGACTCGCTCCTGTAAAAATGTTAACCACGGGGAATGAGACTTAAAAGTCCCAGTAACCAAAAATTAATATGTAATGATGCATGCGGATGTAACTAATCATGCGATTGCTAAGTGGGCACACAAAACATTTAACCGAACAATACTTTCAAACAAACCGAACAAGTATTTAATTTGCATGACTGCACCTTATATCCTCCTTTCGCCATGCTCGGATGCCAAATCACCTTTGGCCGGGTGATTTGGCGTCCGAGCATGGCGAAAGGAGGATATAAGGTGCAGTCATGCAAATTAAATACTTGTTCAGTTTGTTTGAAAGTATTGTTCGGTTAAATGTTTTGTGTGCCCACTTAGCAATCGCATGATTAGTTACATCCGCATGCATCATTACATATTAATTTTTGGTTACTGGGACTTTTAAGTCTCATTCCCCGTGGTTAACATTTTTACAGGAGCGAGTCCGGCCGAGAAAGCATCAGAGGTGTAACTATGGTGTATGAGACACCATCTTTTACGTTGCCTCTTATTTTGGATTATACAATGTATCTTGTGCCAACTTAGGACATATCTTCTTTGTGAAGCATGTAAACTCTAATCCTTTTTATTAAAAGTATTTATATGACCAAGAGGATTATATCTGTCCCTCTTGATTCATGACCTGATTTAAATATCATGCCATGAGGATCCTGTCTGTCCCTCATAGTTCCAATTGTTTTTTTTTTGAGATATTTTAAGACCTGTGGTATATTGTCTTGGATGTACCATGGTAGAAATTTTTCTACCATGATAAGGGTATGATGAGGGTTCAATGAAAAAAAAAATGATTTATTGAATTAATGATTTGCGAAAAATCAGTTTGTAAATTTGAGGGTGTTACACAAGGTCTAAGTTCAGAAATGAGGAAGGGAACTCCTCTAATACTATGCATAATGGGCCAAAGTTCACATGGGAAGGCCCAGAAATGGTTAACTTGGAAAAAATGACAACAAAAGAGACTTAGCCCAATAACAATAAGCAAAGGCCCAATAAACAAATCTATAATGTAGTAAAAGGAAATCAAAGAGATCTGGGCTCTTGCCTTAAGCCCTCATAAGAGAAAAACAACCTAAATGGCTCTAGAGGAATTACTGATAAAATCACATCATTCTCCCTTAATCCTAAAATTTGGCAAGCTTTTAATTTTGATGGGGCAGCCTTTGGTCAGCAGAATTCTCAATCTTCTTTTAATTCTTGAGTTGACCTTAAAAAGCCTCTTGATCTAAATATAAACCATAGCATTATCCTTGAAACTCAATTTGATGTGGACCCTGCTATAGATATACATAATAACTCCATGAATCTAGAAGATAATCAAAATGAACTCATTCAGTTCAATGATAAAGATGACATTCTTGATTATGACCTCCTGGATGAAGATTTTAGTCAACCAATCCAGAATGGTGATTTGAAAGATAACGAATTTAGTGACAATCAAATTGAAGAACATTTAGAAATACAAGAAGATTAATCTTTTTCCAGGTTTATCTACTCCTTTTTATTTTTCCTTATGAATTTAATTTGTTAGAATTGTAGAGGTGCTTGTGCTAAAAGTTTTCCTAGGTGTATCAAAGAAATTAGTTATCCTTATAATACTCAAATTCTTATTTTACTTAAAACTAGAGCTAGTGGTTCTAGGGCCGATAATATTATTAAAAATTGGGTTTTTTTTATTGGATTCGTGTTGAAGCGACCGAGTATGCAGGTGGTATATGGTTATTATGGAATAATGACTCTGTCAATAATTATTATATATACTCGAATGTTTAGCTTTTGCACTGCAGAGTCAAAGATTTAACCTAAAATTACACTTATTTACTTTCTTATGTTTATGGCGATCCTAATCCCCTCCAACATGAACTGCTTTGGGATTCTATTAATTCTTTTGCTTAGAATATTTCTAATCCTTGGCTCATAGTGGGTGACTTCAACTCTTATCTCTCATGTGATGACAAGAGTAGTGGGACTAGCTTTAACTGGAGGTCTATGAAGCAGTTTAGAAATTGCATTAATTCTTCCAATCTTCTTGAATTAACTATAGTAGAGATAGATTTACTTGGGAAAAAGAAAATGTTAAAGAGTAGCTAGACTGGCCTTCTACAACACAGAATGGAGACTTAAATTTTATCAGGCTAATTCTTTCCACCTTCTTAAATATGGTTCTGATCACTGTCTGATAAGAATTCAATTATTAAAGGAGACTTATCATGACATCTAACCTAAACCCTTTCGGTGCCATTCTGCTTGTATGCTTGAAGACTCATTCTAACTTTTAGTGAAAGAATCTAGGATTAATAATGACTAGAAGGATGGTGCTATTAAATTTGCCAACTTTGCCACTAAATGGAATAAGGAGAAGATAGGCGATATTTCTTCTAAAAAGAAAAAGAATTGTATGAAGGTTAGAAGGAATTGACAAAAATAGGAACTACAGAGATAATTACTTCCTCAAAAAATTAGAAAAATCTCTTTGGGAAGATTATAACAAAGTTCTCTTGCAAGAGGAGCTTATTTGGTTCTAAAAATCTAGGTGTAAATGACTAAAATGGGGAGATCAAAACACAAAATTCTTTCATACTACTTCCATTATCAGAAAGAAAAAAAAATCAAATTGTTTCTCTTAAAGCAGATAATGATATTTGGATTGAGGATTAAAATATCCTTAAGAATATGGCTGTCTCCTTCTTTGAGGGCCTCTTTAAGGAAGATGTGAAAGTCAAACCTAAGCTAATTACAAAAAGAGGCTTTCCACCTCTATCTCCCATTCAATTGCAATCTCTTCATAAGGAAGTGACCGAAGAAGAAATCAAGAATGCTACATTTGATATTGGTGCTTTCAAGGCTCCTAGTCTTGATGGTATTAACACCGGATTCATCCATACTTATTGGGACAATTTGAAAGATAGCATTTTTAACTTAGTCAAGAGGGTTTTTAGGGAACCAGATTCTATTAAAGATATCAATGACACATATATCACCCTGGTTCTTAAGTTAATCACCTTACCAGCATGAAAGATTTTTGGCCTATTTCACTCTGTAATGTTAGCTATAAAATCAATACCAAAATCCTCTCCAATCGATTATGTGCTTGTATAAACCATTTAATTAGTAATAATCAAAGCAGCTTCATATAAGGGCGGCAGAGTAGTGACAATATTATTATCACTCAAGAAATTATCCACTCTATGAGAAATAAAACTAGTAAAAAAGGCTTTACGACACTTAAGGTGGATCTTGAAAAGGCTTTTGACAGGCTATCCTAGAATTTCATTAATGATACTCTTATGTCAATTAGGATGAATTGTCACTTCAGGAAATTAATCCAGGCTACTATATCCACTTCACACATGAAAGTTCTTTAGAATAGAGAACCAACCAAAGAATTCCTACCTTCATATGGAATTCATTAGGGGGATCCTCTTTCTCCTTATCTATTTGTACTTTGCATTGAACGCTTGAGCCACTACATTCTTAGTAGTATAGATAAAAATGAATGGAAACCAATTAGACTAACACCGAATGGGCCTCCCATTTTATACTTATTTTTTGCTAATGATCTGTTGCTTTTTGCAAAGGTTTTACTTGCTTAAGCGCAAACCATTAAACTCTGTCTTCCGGACTTTTGTAATGCTTCAAGACAAAACATCAATACTAGAACATCTAAACTTTATTGTTCCAAGAATGTCAACATCAATAGAGTATATTAATGATGAATTAGGAATTTCACTCACTGGTAACCTTGGCAAATATATGGGGATTCCTCTCATCCATGAGAAGATTACTAAGCTCACCTTTGCACCATTAATTGATAAGATGAACTCATGTCTGGCCAGCTAGAAAAGTCACTACCTTAACATTGTCAAGAAATTTGTTCTGATTAAATCTGTTCTTTCGGCCCTACCCAACTACGTTATGTAAACTATGCTCTTACCTGACAATACTCTGGTAGAATTAGACAAAATATCTAGAAATTTTTTGTGGGATTTGACTGATGGGAAGAAAAAAACCCCACCTTTTATCTTGGGAGTACGTTGCATCTGACAAAAAGAATGGAGGTCTTAGTCTTAAAAAGCTTAAAAATTAGAATAGTGCTTTCATAATGAAGCTCTACTAGGGTCTTATCACCAAATTGAATTGTCTTTGGGTGCGGGTCTTATGTGACAAATATAATTGTAGCAAATCCACTATCCCAATGGTTATTAAACCAAACTCTTGCTCTTATACTTGGAGTAGCATATGTAAAATTTGGGATAAATTCACGTCTTATATAGGTTGAAAAGTTAGTAAAGGTGATGAAATATCCTTTTGGTATAATAAATAGACCCCCTACCTAACCCTCTTGTGAAATATGCATTCTATAATAGTGATCCTATTCTCCATGCTAGAGTCTCTGATTTTTGCAACTTGGTTGGTGGCTAGAATTTAGATACCATAAGACGATATCTCCACCTTAAAGTGATCAAGCATGTTGTACTCATACAACCACCTAATCAGCATGGTGACAATGATGACGCTATTATTTGGAGACTTTCTTCTTATGGTAATTTCTCCATCAAAGCTACTTACAAAGCCTTGAAGGTTCGCCAAACTTAGGAACAATCTGACATTTGGTCTAAAATCTGAAAATGGCCAACCTGTGAAAAAAATTAAATATTTCCTCTGGAAAGTTGCTTGGGACTATCTTCAAGTCAATTTTACTCATTCTGATGGGAATAATTATCAACAACGTGTCTGCCTTCTTGGTTATAACTCTTCTAATTCTTCGATTCATATCCTTCGAGATTGTAAGGAAGCTAGAGAGGTATGGTATAAATTAGTCAATCCCACTAAACATCACACTTTCTTTTCTCTTTCTATATAGGATTGGATAATTTGAAATGCTAAAAATAAGGTTGGCGATCTATCTACAAGAAAATTGCCTTGGAAGAAATTTTTTGCTCAGGCGTGCTGGAACATATGGAAAGCCAGGTGTAAGAAAGTCTATTCAGAAGATGCTATCCTAGATAATAACATCGCCTTCTCATACACTCAACAAATTATTAATAACCTAAAGCTTCAATCTAAAGTGGATCTTCTGAACAAAATTAACAAACAAAATGAAGCTAGATGGAAACCACTTACCACGGGATGGGTTAGACTTGATATTGATGGTTTTGCCAACTTTAATGGTATAGTTGCTTGTGGAGGACTTATAAAGATGATATGTGTAACTAGATTAAGGTATTCTCTAAAAATCTTAGGTACCAACCCAGCATGTCTGCTGAACTTATAGGAATCATGGAAGGACTGAACCTTTGTTGGAATGCTAAGCTCACCAGAGTAAACATATTTTTAAATTCTTTAGAGGCTCTATCTCTCATTAATTACAACCCTATAGATAATCACCCTCTCTCAGCTATTATCAGTAATATTAGGAATATCACTCTGTGGGACTAGGAGATCACATTTGATCACATTTACAGAGAAGCTAATAGATGTGCCGATCTTCTGTCCCATAGGGCTCTTAAGGAACATTTTGATATTATGTTATTTGACAGATTGTCTAATGATTGTAAGAGCCTTACGGCCTCTAGTTTGACCTGATTTTGGTCTTTTTGTACAGTCTTAACCGTGGCCTTGTATTCCAAAAAAAAATCAGACTGAATATTGAATCGAAAAAATTAGTGATTCACAATTCACATAGTTTAACTGAATTAGACCAATGGTCAAATCAGTGACATAATAATCAAATTAAAAAATAATATATGTATATAATAATTTCACTATAAAAAATAAATATGAAATTGCTACTTAACTTAAAAAAACCAAATATTTTAAGTTTATCATGATTTAACAAGCCACATGATACAACATAACATCAAATGATTAAAAAAATTGATCATTTTCTTAAAAAATTGATAAAAAATTAAAAAAGTTTTTTTAAATAGTCTAATTCTTGAACCGGCTTGATTTTAGTTCCTAATTTGACCGCTGGTATGAAATAGCCCAACCTGACTCAACCCCTAAAATAGTTTTCTCATATTGACTAAACCAAAATTCAGACCATGTTGATTGTCCAGCCCAATCCGATTTTGAAATCATTGCTTCCAACTCTCGAGTAAATTAAAAGGACTTGTAGGTACTTGACAATACAAAACTCCTACTTGTTCCAAGAATTCAATGGACTTAGGGCTTATTTGTTTGTTATTTTTAAAAAGTATATTTTGTTTTTAAAAATAAAAAAATTTAAAAAGTTGTTTAGTTAAAGGTTTTTTATTTAATTGTTTTTAAAATTTTTTTCATTTTTTATTTTTAAAAACAAAAAATAGAAAGAACTTCATGTTGTTTTCATTTTATTTTCTTATTTTTAAAATGCATTACATTTGATTATTAAAAATTATGGTTACATTATTTAATTTATATTTTAAATCATTATTAATAGCTCATAATTATCACTATCAATCTATTTTTTAATTTTAAGAATATTTTTAAATTAACATAACCAAACAAATTTTTATTTTATTTTATTTTAAAAATTGTATTATAAAACAGTTTTTAAAAATAAAAAATTAAAATTAAAACCAAAGAGGCCCTTAGTCTACAATTTAAACAACTCAAGTTCATCAATTCTTTACCATAAACACAATTTTCCTACCTATCCATCTCATTCAAAAATCAAAACTCATTGTATTAGAAAACTTTGATATTTAATGGTTCCATTAATTTATTAAGACTTCAACTAGCCTAACCGAACTCATTATCCACTTATTTAATTCCCAATTTTCTCAATTTTTAGTTCTAATTATAATTAAATTCAAACTAAAATTCCTAAACTGATTGAACTTCAATTTCAACCTATATGAATATAACCTAAGCGTTAAATTTGAATCGAAATGTTTAGAATATTATTAACCACCTAAAAAAATCCCCCACTTTATTACAAATTATAACCTCAAATTCTTCAAATTAAACATTTAAACAAATCTAAATAGAGTAAAGTAAACACTTAATTTAACTCCATAAACATATTTAAACTCAAATTAGTTAGTTAGAACTATCCAAATTCGAAAATATAGAAGCTCTAATTGTTCCACAGTCAGGAATAAATCTCTCTCTCTCTCTCTCTTAAAAAATAAAGAGAATCATATTCAAAGACCTGACAAGAAACTTATTCACATATAAAGATTATTAAAAAGCTCCATTCAAGAAAAAATAAATTTTTATTTTTATTTTAATAACAATCAATTCTGTATTAATCCTTATCTGTAAATAAGTTTTTTATTAGGTTATTGTATGTAGGCCTAAGTCCTAAAGCCCGGTTTTCCATTTTGACCCCCTTTTTTAAGCCCAGCCCTTATACTTAGGGCTCAGGGCCAAGCCCGTAAACCCTTTTCTAAAAAATAAAAAAAATTAAAATAAAATTACACATTATAAATAAATTAAAATATTTTAAAATTAAAAAAATTATAATCATCATAATTTTTTAAAAATTAAATAACATACATTAGAAGTCTAGTAATAAAATTTAAATCTTCATTTAAAAAATAGTTCATTTTTTTTATAAATATACAAACATAATAATTATAGAAAAATAAAAAATATCATAAATTTTATATTATACACTGATATTTATTAAATTATATTAAATTAATTTTAAAATAAATTAAAATTAATGATAATATAATGTATGTAGGATCAGGTGAGCAGGTCATTAATTTCAAATACGTGTTTTACTAAAAAAATAATAATAAAAATAATATAACAGGGCTTGAAGGGCAGCTCGAGCCCGAGCCCTATTTTACAGGGCTTATCAGGGCCAAGCCCTCAAACCCGATTACTTAAAAAAAAATTATTTTCAAAGCCTGAACTTTTATTTAATCAGGCCCTCCAGGCCCGACCTTTATTTTCGGCTCTAATTGTATATGATTCTCCAAAAAAAAAATGGTAATAGTTGGTTTCAACTGATAAACAAGCAGTAGAAAAGCATTCCATTTCTCCTTTTCTTCTTCTCATCCCATCTCCCGCTCAAATAACAAATGAATAGTTTAGATTTAATTGTTTTACAAAACAATTATCATAATATCATATAAAAATAAATGAATAAATTAAAATCGTTAAAATTTAATCTGCACAATTCACACCTTATAGCTGTGCAGTGTTAATAAACAAATTTTATAAATTAATTTTATTTATTTAGTTTATTGTAGTTATAAATTATGCACGTTAAAATTTATTTTTTAATTTTTTAATGTAATATTATGATAGTTATTATATTAAACAATTAAATCTAAACCCTTTTTTTTTTTTTTATTCTAAGGGTGGAGACGAGAGGAGAAGAAAATGAGGAGGATCGACTTTCGAACAGCATGGACCTTCTGCAGCTCACACCTGGCTCCCACCTTTGGAAACAAAATAACAAAAATATAAAATAAAATAAAATAAACAGAATCCCAGTGAAGCACAGGAAAGAATAAAAGAGAGAGGCACCAGTCAGGTCCTAAATAAACAACGACCCCATATGACTACCCGAATAAAATAGATTGAAAAATTTAATAAAAAAATAAATAAATCATGTTTTTTTTATCAAAAGTATAATACAATTTATTAATATATATTATAAATATAAAAATGATTATATTCTTTAAAATTTTTATTAATTATGATTCTCAATCATATGAAATAAATTACTTTTTCTTTATGAATGTGGTTCATTATCTCTTTTAATCATCTCATTTTTATCTTTATTTTTTTAATCTATTCATTTTTAATAACCAAATGGAACTAATGCTTCGCTTCCCATTTGATCTGCATCACTCCATTTTTCTAAATAAAAAGTATATTCTAGTATTTTTTTTCCTCAAAAATTTAAGGCAAAAAAAGTGAATCACTGTAACCGAATTTATTCTATATATAATTAAAAACAGTGAATGAATTGGTGTGTATACATGTCAAAACCAATCAATTATGAACCCAAAAATTAGAGAATGAAAAACATACTTTAGCCACTTATTCTCTTGTAGAATTTATTAGCGTATGCATCATTAAAATAAATGAAACATGTACTGTAATAAATAAAAATATATATGTACACATGAAACGGTGGGCCCCGCATGAACAGCTAGAATGTCGTGCTTTGCCTTTTCTCGTGCTAGTTGAGGACGTAGGTGCCGGCGGCCAGGCCCGGAATAATACGCTATCTTAATTAAAATGTTAAATTTTAACGATTTAAATTTATTTTTAATTACGGTATTTTAATTAAAATGTTAAATTTAAATAAGTAAAGTTTCATATTTAAAAAATCTTTAAATACACATCCTATGTTCAATGCTTTTGTATCAAATTTGACTGGAAGAAGTCTGATAGTATTACTATTATGTTAATGGACTCCTACATATTAAAATATTTTAAACGTGAATTTTTTTTTTTTTTTGGGTCGGGAACAAGAAATCTGGTTTAGGAACAATAGGCAGAGGGACTCCCCTATTTTGGGTTTAACCTTTTAACAATAGAGATTGGGCTTTTGCATGGCCCAATTTTGGATTAACCTTTTTACATCGGTAATTGGACTTTGTGGGGGCTTAATTTATCTCTTGAAGCCCAATATCCTATGATATATTTTCATATAGAGTTTATTACTTGCTTATATCTTATATGTATATATAACTAGTCATGAAAAAAAAGTGATATAAAGATAGATAAATAAATAATACTTCATTGGTCCTTGTTATAAGACAATTTCTACTATTTCATTGGAACCAATGAGCGACAATTAAATCATTTAATGCTTAAAATGAAAAAAATTTTTAACTTTACTCTATTAAAAATAAAAAGAGAGAGAGAGAGATAATATTATACGATAAGTTATAAAATTAAATTTATGATAGGGATAAAATTAAAAAATTATAATAAATGACCCTTCAATCTTTTTAGAAAGTATTGTGTAATAAAGATTGAAAAGTGAAAGGAGTAATATCTCTTAAAGTAATTTTCTCTTAAGCCTCAAAACTTTCATCCGATCTTGATATCATAAGCATTGAAGTTTGACTATTAAACTTATCAAGAAACTCCAATACTTATATTGACTTCCTAACTAAATTATCAGGTTAAATGTTACTTTTTGTACATTTGATTATCCTCCGCCTCTTTTCCAAAAGCTGTGAATGATGAAAGGAACAAATTAGGTGACTCTTTACTAATGGAATCTCGAGTTTAAATGCAATTTTTAGCTAGAAGAAACCTTTTTACTTTTCAATTTCACAGGGACCAAAAAACAAAGGTACACACAATCTCACTTTTCTATTACAACACGTGTAAAGGGATCATCTGGCTACATGGACTGGACAGCTAGCTTGATATGACTTGCTTGATATAATCTAATCTAGTGATTTGTAATTATGACAATTTGGCTCGTAAATGAATAGTATTCTGTTCGGAAAGTCTATATTGAACAATGTTTTTCAATCATTTAATTTTATTTATCACATCAATATTCAAAACACATGGCTAATTTAATTGTACTACTTTCCATAATCGAAACAGAAAATTTTAAATTATGTGAATTAAAAAAGCAAGGTTATTTTCCATAAAATATTTATAATGATGAAAACTTTTCAGAACGAATGATGAAGAGCGGGGCTTTTTGTCTGCATGTATACAAAATCAACGCGTCTTTACGTGACTAGCTTGCATCTTCTTTTATTTTTGGTGTACGGAACACTGCTTTCTCTTTTTGGCATAGAAAAGGAGGGCACTACATCCTTCAATCATAACTTCGGAATCTAATAGCCTCAGACAATAAGCTTCAGATGTACTATAGTTTTTTGGTTTAAAAAAAAATAAAAAACCTTGTATATTTAACTATAATAAATAGGTAGAAATATTAAATATTGATAGGAAAAATTAATACGCATGTTTTTATAATTTTTCTCAATTTTAAAGTAAGTTACTGTAATTTATCTTATTTTAATCAAATTAAACTCTTATAATTTGATTGATCCCTAAAAATTAAAATCTTTAATTTTTTTCATTTAAAAAAACTAAGAATTTTATATTTTTATTAAAAGATTATATAAATTTTGAGTTAATTATATACTTTTTATAACTAAAACTTTATATAATTAAATTATATTTTTAAAATAATTTATATATATAAATTTACATGAAAAAATAATAAAAATTTAAGCATTGTATTAAATCAAATTTTCTTTTTTAGCAAATTGTATTAAATAAATTTTTTATAAATTATAAAAGTATTTTTTTGTTGAAAAAGTTAGTCATTCATTACAAATTTTAACTTTCAATGATTAATATATTTAACCAGAACAAAATAAACTACATGAATCTAATTCAAAATCAAGGAAAATCAGAAAGACTTGCAGATTAATTTTCCATATATATATATATATAAGTTCTGAGAATATTGGACTTCCTCACTCTAAGGTTCCCGCGGTTATTATTTAATGAAGTCGAAAATGAGAAACAGTTGTCGTCTGGGAGGGTTGCAGATATAAAATTTAAACCTTACAAAGTATTGTTAACAAACAGATATTTGTATAAAGATGAACAGATGATAAATAGTGATAACAGGATGAGGCTGGGAAGCGAAAGCATGCATTATTATTATATGGAGGTCAAAAGGTCACTTTTATATTTTGTATTAGATGTGTTGTTTAGGACACATGACTAAACTATTCAATCAAATACAGTTTGCGGCAAAAAATAAAAATATAAAATACTGTTGATAAAAATATATGGTAATAATAGAGTTTCTTCTTCTTCACCATCTTCCTCCTCTTATTACTATCACTATTGTTGTTGTTGTTGTTGTTGTTGTGCTTCGAAGATCAAGGGGAACAGAATAAAAACGATAGAAGATGGATGTGGTTGATTTATAAAAATTTAAAATTATGAGAGAATTACAAATGAGTTTCAAATAAGAAAATTAATTACTCACAAGTCATGTCCACTTACAAATACTGAAATTTAACATGTAAATATAAAAATTTGACTTATAAATGGATTGAAAAAATAATTATTATTATTTATTTGAGACCTAATTATAATTTACAGGAGAAAGATAAAAGAAATGAGAGGGGGATGGGGGGATGGGGTAGTTGGATTTGAAGGATAAATTAAAGAAAGATAAAAGGGAAATTCACAAAAAATTATTTAATAATAAGGACTAGTTTCTCACAACATCGTTAAAGAAAAATGTGCTTGAAAAAATTCAAGGATTATGATATCTACCGTTTAAAAAATTATTAAAATATTATAAATTATATAAAAATGCATAGCTGCTGTGAAGTTGGCATATTTTTATTAACAATCAATTACTGTGATTTAGTAAAGAAAAACGTTGTTAATTATTTAGTCAACTGATTATCATTATTTTCCAAAGAAGGCCTTCAAGTAAAACCGAGAAAAACAACGAAACAGCACATGACTTTAATTAAAGCATGTTATATTGCAAAGGAGAGAAGAAACAAAAACAGAAGCAAGCACACGATCCTATAACAGGTATAGGGACAGGAGGGGGCTTTTAAATATTAAAATTTTTTAAGGGATATTAACCAATTGAATTGGGTTTTGTGAGTTAATAATTAAAAATATAATTGATTATAATAATAAATTCATGGATATAATGATCACACCATTAACAGTATTTAAAAGGGAGAGAAACTAGTTACTAGAGTACTCTCTCCCTTCTGTATTATAAATGCATTCTTAATATAAGATGCTTGGTGTGACATTAATTACCTTTTTCTATAATATTATCTTAACTTATATTCATTAACTATGGAATACTTCTTCCGTCTCAAATTATAAGACGCTTTTGGAAAAGATTTAACATCCTAAAATATAAAATACTTTAAAAAAAATAAGATTTCATTAATAATATTTTTTTAATATTACCTTTCCCATTATATTCTCTTACTTTAATGTTCTTTCATAAATAAAGTATTAACTAAAGGATATTTTATTGAAAGTTTATATTTTTATTTTAAAAAAAAGTTGTAAAATTTATTTAATAAACTTTATTGATACATAAAACACAAATTTAAAAAAAATTAAATTGGAGTAAAATTGAAAGTTTATTTTATTTTTAAACAAAAATAATAACTTAACCATTCCTTTTTGATTTTGATGAAGTAGTTAAAAATATTTTATAATAACGAGGAAGAAATTGAAATGAGCACTTTGAAATATATTTTAAAAAAATCATTAAAAATAATTTACGTTGATCTACAAATAAATAAAATATCTTATGATAATTGGTAGCTAGCTAGGGAATGATTATGATTAGAATTGTGCCTGAAAACTTTGAAAATCGAAATAGATTAATTATTCGGTCTTTATGAGATCTCACATTAATCAACGGTTTCCGGCTAGAATCAGAGTTGAAATGTGTAGGTAGGGAACGAGCAGAATGTCCGTGCTTGTGCATAGCAATATAATATTCTCGGAGTCGTCTAACGAAGCTTTTCAAGCTTTTTGCGTTGAAAGTTGAAACAAGATAATCCTAATCCGTATATACCTAAACACACGCACTCACACACATAGACAGTTCTGATCAAATTTATTATCATTTTCTCCCTTGAAAACGTCCAAGTAAAACAAAAGGAACACAATGAAACAGCAAATGGCTTTATTTAAAAGATAATGCTGAGGAGAGAAGAAACAAAAACATGCAGAGTCAAACACGCACAAGCCTGACACCAAATGATATGAGAAGCATCGTTTAGTTGATGTGGGGTGGCTTCTCGCCGTAGCCCATGAGGTCGCCTATGGTCGTCTTTTTGGTGCTGCCCCTCGATGGATTAATATTGTTTCCATTATCATTAGAAACATAAGTGCTTCCATAACCCATATAATCTCCTATGCACTTTGATGCATAATTTCCATTATCATTATCATTGGAAACATACCTGCTTCTATAACCCATGTGATCTCCTATGCAGTTTTTTCCCTTTGATGCATTACTTCCATTATCAGTACCATTATTATTCTTATTCTTATCATCACAACCATACCTACTTCCAC
Source organism: Prosopis cineraria (assembly GCF_029017545.1). Classification (NCBI taxonomy): domain Eukaryota; kingdom Viridiplantae; phylum Streptophyta; class Magnoliopsida; order Fabales; family Fabaceae; genus Prosopis; species Prosopis cineraria. The sequence goes on along the minus strand of NW_026555340.1, from coordinate 19,868,732 downwards.
AACCTATATGATCTCCCAGGCACTGTTTTCCTTTTCCCTTTGAATTATTTGACCCACTCATCCCTGCATACCATTCGCAGTTAACTCAGTTAATTATTACTCTTTTTATATATGATAATGAGACAATAATGAGATTTAATATCCACATATACATGGCTTGGAAGTTGAACAATTAAACGATGAATGTGAACGAGACAATTGATGGTAAAATTCTCAGATACCCTAGCATATATATGTACTTTGTAGTACGTGAGTGTCTAATTAATAATTATTTGATTAAAAAAAATTTGAAAGGCATACTATAGGTCAAATTCCCAGATAATTTCGATTAAAAAAAAATTCCCAGATAATCGGCCACGCTCATTCACTGACCGCCCGTTCCCTCATCTCGCTTCTTCAACTCTGCTCCCATCACTCCCCCCACCCCCCCCCCCTCTCTCACAATCTTCTCCAAATCCCACCTCCCTCACACAACCATGACCCACCCTTTTCTCCAACAACCTCCGTCACACACTCTCTCTACAATCTTTTCTATCTTCTCTGCACCTCACTGTCACTCTCTTTCTCTCCCCCCTTTAATCATCTCATTCGCTCACTATCTCTCTCCACAAGGTTCACGCCAGTGACCTAAAAGAACCAAGAGCTTAATAATGCGCGTACCAAAATGCGCATACCAAAGATTTTTTTTCCTCATGAGTTTGATCGATCATAAAAGTGGGACCAACCCAGGAATCTTCTCTAGGAAATGATTTAAGGATCCTTCTGGAACCCGACTCTATAAGCAGCAAAATAAAGTGAATTTCAAGGCGAGAAACGCACATCATGATCCAGAGAGAATCTCTAACAGCCCACTCCGAGCCTCGCCTCCCTCATCTCTGTCCCTTCAATCTTCACGTTCTATCTACGGGGCGACATGACATGATCCAAGCCGACCACGTAACGGGGAGATCACTCGAGAGGAAACGAGAGGATCAGATCCAAAAAGCCCAATAAAAGCGAAGATTGAAGTCGTCGACGATAACGACGACAAGGTTTCGTTGGCAAGTGGATGGTGACGGCGCAGCTTCTGGGACCATAGTGGTTCCAGCACCTCCGTCGTCCACTCATTTGCCGTTCCCTTAATCTCGCTCGCTTGGAGCAGAGAAGATGTCTGACGAATGGTGGCAGCGTTAGGGGCCGCTGCTCTGGAGCGGCGGCGACGATGGCAGTTGATATCCGACGTGTAAATAAAGTAGAAACAAGCAATCCCAAATACATGAAGAATGGAAGAACGGGTCGATCCGTGCAACAGAGATGATATTTGAGTGTGTGTGTGCGTGTGTGTGTGTGTACATACGCAGGGGAGTTTACCTGCAGCAGTGGATCGGGAGTGACGCCGGCCGACGAATGCTTCCGAACTTGTTCACGTCGTCACCTTAAAGAGCAGAGAAATTAATAATGCATAAATCAAGAGCTTAATGCTCTGATTCAGAAGTCTGTAACATGAAGACAAATATAGAGGTGTGGACATTGGGCGTCATGCCCCGAAAGAACTAGCAAATGGATCTTCGGCAGACCCGGCTTTCCACATGGGACCCACCCACGTGTGACGTGAGAGGGAGAGACACCGCTGGTGATGGTATTCTCAAGTGAAAGGTTCTCTCACGGCATGTCTCCTTATTGGCTCGTTCATCTGCCTCTTTTGCTATCTTTTCCTTTTCTGAACGGTCTTTAACCCTCTCTTTTCTTCCTATTTGGTTACTGTGAGACACGTATGACGTCGGGCGTGCCGATTGCGCATGATAAATTAGAGAAAACATAATTTTTTATCCTTTAATTTTATTGGGTTTTATTTTTCGTTTTTATAGTTATATTCATTATTTTCAATCTTTACATGAATTAAAAACATTAAAAAAACTGAAATTATAGAAATCTAAAAAATAAATATCACCAAATCTTTTTAAAATTATGGAGACTGAAAATGTTAAAAAAATTACAAGAACTAAAATCAAAACTTGATAAAACTATAAAGAATGATGATTATATTTTCTCAATTTAATTTAAGTTCATCGTTATTGGTAAGGAAAAGGTTTAAAATAAAATTCTGTTTATATTTATATTTCATTTTACAATTCTTTTTTATTACTTAAAGGCATATAGTTGAGTACTAAATATGAATATCACTTTTAAAACTATTTGAATCTTAGTTTGCTACATCTTTTTACAATTCTAAGATAGTATTAGTAATGATTTTTAAAATGTATTTTTATATTAGAACCCTTAATTCTTTACTAGATAAATTAATTACTGCATTTTAATTATGGTATATCTGTAAACTAGGTGAGAGTTTTAACACAAACAATGATAAGAAGAAATGTTTTTTCTAGTGTATTAATTAAATTACCGTATGCCTTTATCGTCATGTGATTTACTGGAATTACTGTATTATCTTCATTAATCTGATTAATCTCATTTATTTTAGCACTAATATACAAGTGTTAAAATTCCCTTATACTTATTTAATTATTTTTTCCAAATAAAGTTCCAAGTATTTAAAAATAAAAAAAGCAAAACGATAATCATAATTTACTATTAGATTTTAGCCATTTGTTCAAAAGAAATTATCATTCCCTATTCTTAAGTAATCACGGTCTTCTTTATGTTATATTTTACTTATGAAAAAAATGCTAGAAAAATACTTGTAGTATGCTCTTTGCCGTTCTCCATATGCCCAACTTCAAATTTTATATTAAGGACAAATTTATCATTTCATCAAAAACTAATATGCCAGACTAGCCCTCAAATTATGGACTACTATATAATAAGATTGCATTTCATGATAGCTATTTGTTATTTGTATATTTTAAAATAATTTTTTAATCATTTTTCCTAAAAAAAATGCAGTCAAACGAGTTTGTTAAAGAAAATGAAGCCTTTTGACTTTTCAATTTCATAGTGAAAAGGAGGTGCACAGGCGTCGGGGTTTAAACCCTCTCAGCCTCGCCTTCTTGAACAAAGAAATGTAAATGTATATAGTTGTGGCACATGGACCACTGGCTAGATTGATATGACTTGGTTGATATGACGTAGTAATTTCAAATAACAGCAGCTAAGAAATTTAGAGTGATTGGATAAACTACATTTGGTATCTGGAAACTATATCTTGGCATTTGACATGTTGAAAACTGTTTGGATATTATGTAGAGTAAAAAAAATTTCGTTTTAAAAGTACTTTTTAAATTAGTTTGGATGTAAATTTGATAAAGTAATTTAGAAAAGGATTTAAAAAGAGAATTTAAAAAATGAGATGTTATCTAATTATACTATCCCTTTAATCTATTATTTTTATTTAAAAAATACTATCATTCAAAAAATATAATCATAATTTAAATAATAATAATAATAATTAGCAATACATTGAATAATTAATCGTGTTAAATTTTAGCATATATGTATGTTCAACTATTCTATGTAATTTTTGTCCAATATATTAAATTTTATATTTTTTTTACTTTATTAATTAATATATTAAATTTTATGTTATTTAAATTTTTTATTAATCAACAAAGGTTTGTTCACTTGGTTAAACCTTTTTAATAAAAAAAATTATTAAACCTTTTTAATAAAAAAAATTATCATATACTGTTGAATCATGTTAATTTTTAATATTAATGCATGTTGAATATAAAATTTTTCAACATGACAAAATTTATTTTTTATTTTTCTTATTTAAAATATATATTTTTATCACATTTTTAAACATTTCAAATATATTAAATTTGTATAATAAAAATTAAAAATTATGATAAATTAATATCCCATCTGGTAATTATATGTTTAAAAGTGCATTTTACTATCATAATTCAAATAACTTTTAGTTTATTAAATTAAATTTTAAAAAATTATATCTAAACATAAATTTTATTACGACAACAGACTTTTATTAAATTAATTTTTATCAAATGAATTTTTAACAAATTGATATTTGGCTAACCAATACTCATCTAGTTTAGTCATATGTAATTCGGAAAAAAAATTGGTCAGAATTAATTCAGAAATTTTGACTTATGAATAGTACTCTGTTTGAAAATGTTAGTTTATATATTATGACTTTCTATCAGCTTCTTTATTTATAATTACATCAATACTAAAAAACACGCTTTGTATTTTACAACTGTTGAGGCTACAACCTCACCCCCCCACCACTTCCTCGATCTTAAATCTAAAGACTTTAGGCTTTTAATTGTATTATTTTCCATAATCCAAACATGAAGCCTTTTGACTTTTCAATTTCATAGTGAAAAAGAGGTGCACACGCTTTGGGGTTTAAACCCTCTCAGCCTCGCCTTCTTGAACAAGAAATGTAAATGTATATCGTTGTGGCACATGGACCACTGGCTCGATTGATATGACTTGGTTGGTATGACATAGTAATTTCAAATAACAACAGTTAAGAAATTTAGAGTGATTGGATAAACTGCATTTGGCATCTGAAAACTATATCTTGGCATTTGACACGTTGAAAACTGTTTGGATATTACGTAGAGTAAAAAATTTTGCTTTTTAAAAATATTTTTTAAACTAGTTTGGATGTGAATTTGATAAAGTAATTTAGAAAAGAAATTGAAAAGAGAATTTAAAAAGTGAGATGTTACCTGACTATATAATCTTTTTAATCTATTATTTTTTATTTAAAAAATACTGTCAATTCATTAAAAATATAATTATAATTTAAATAATAATAATAATAATTAGAAATAAAGTTTTTAGCATTATACATTGAATAATTAATCATGTTAAATTTTAGCATATATGTATGTTCAACTATTTTATATAATTTTTTTCTAATATATTAAATTTTATATATTTTTTACTTTTATTAATTAATATATCAAATTTTATGTTATTTAAAATTTTTATTAATCAACAAAGGTTTGTTCACTTGGTTAAACCTCTTTAATAAAAAAATTATCATATTCTGTTAAATCATGTTAATTTTTAATATTAATGCATGTTGAATTATTTATTATAAAATTTTTCAACAAGACAAAATTTATTTTTTATTTTTCTTATTTAAAATATATATTTTTATCATATTTTTAAACATTTCAAATATATTAAATTTGTATAATAAAAATTAAAATTATTATAAATTAATATCCCATCCGGTAATTATATGTTTAAAAGTGCATTTTACTATCATAATTCAAATAACTTTTAGTTTATCAAATTGAATTTTAAAAAATTATACCTAAACATAAATTTTGTTACCATAGTAGACTTTTACTAAATTAACTTTTATTAAATAAACTTTTAACAAACTAACATTTAGCTAACGAAAAACCAACACTCACTTAATTATACTCATCTAGTTTAGTCATATGTAATTCGGAAAAAAAATTGGTGAGAATTAATTCAGAAATTTTGACTTATGAATAGTACTTTGTTTGAAAATGTTAGTTTATATATTATGACTTTCTATCAGCTTCTTTATTTAGAATTACATCAATACTAAAAAAACATGTTTTGTATTTTATAATGAAAAAGTAATTTGGGAATTTGGGCAAGTTTTGGGCTTGGCTGAAATTTTTTTTCATATTTATTTGGATGGCCCAAATAAGTCCAGAGTAAAGAAAATATAAACTCCCAAACCTAATCTTTAATTTTTTTGGATTTATTCAAATTGGCTCATTGACCTTGGTCTGAATTACTGCCTCATCATCAATTTATCATCATCATTGATCCCCTGCTCACGCGAGACAATTCTCCTCAAGCATTTTAGTGCTGTAATGTGGTTTCATAAAATTACTGCATTGACTAAATTAACCTGATTAATGGTATTTCTTTTAGCTCTATTGTGAAAATGTTAGGTTTTCAATATATTTATTTAAGCATATACAAATTTACAATTATTTTTAAAATAATAAATATGTATGTCACTTTTTAGCTTCCAAAATCACTTAAAAAAAATTATTTCAATAATTGGGAAAACCAACCTTCCAATACGAAAAATATCAAAATGTTGGATCTGTGTTTCTTTATTTCTTTCTTTCTTTCTTTTTTTTTTTTATCAGAACGCTCTTCCTTACATAAAACATGAAATTAGGCAGTGTTTGGATTGGTGAATAATGATTTGAATTATAAATGTAAAATCCATGTTATTTAAAATTTATATGCAAACAGGTAAATTCAAATCCATAAATTTTTAAGTGCTCAAAAAAAAATTTTTAGGTCCAGATCTATATTCATATGTATCTTAGTATTGTAGAATTGGAAATGCTTAGTCACTCCTTTGTAAAAAGAAACTAAGTGTACAGGATGCCTACTGAAGTGTAGTTTCGTTTCATTGTTTTTTAGTATGAAAAAGAAACTAATTGAAATTGAAACTACATTTTGCTTTGTTAGTATAGGTCATTTAGTGACCGCTCAACAAGTACTATATTTGGATAGAAACTTTTGGACTCATTGGCACTCAAGTCAAATGGACTCGTAACCAATCATATTTTTATTTTAACTGAAAGTGACCTCACGACCTAACTGCTTATCTATATTAATTAATTAAGCTGAATTAATCTCACTTTTTCATAACCAAATCCTCCGGTTTTTCAAGATAATTTGGTTATATGCAAAGAGAGTCATGTCTTGGAGACGCCACTAAGGAGATCAGATCATGAACTAAATAGTTTTTAGCCCAATGAAGTAAAAGAAGATTAGGAAAGATAAATGAAGAAGTTCTTAATCGAGATTTTTTAGGGCCTGTTTGTTTAAAATTAAAAAAATTAAGTCATTTTTAGATAGTTTAAAGTTTTTATAAAAAGAGATTCATTTTGTAAATATTTTATAAAAAAACAGATATTATGTCATGCTTGGTTACAAAAATAAAAGCGTAATTATTTGTTAATTATTTTTAAATTTTATGATATCTTCTTTAATTTTTGTTTTATAAAAATGATCTATTACTATATCGTTTTGAAACTAAAATGATAGAAAATCACAGCTCAATACAAACTAGAATTTTCAAACAGAGTATTATTCATTTACAAGTTACAAATTATTAGATTAGATTATATTACATGATTAAATTATATTCCTTAATTATATTATATCAAGCAAGTCTTATATTAAGGACACTGCACATTATATTTCTCATGTTGAGAGTGGTTGCAAAATAAATTTTAAGTTTCAAAATAAACAGATTTAAAGGATAATTAATATTATTAATCAAAATAAAAATTTCTTTTGAAACATCATTAAAATATTTAAAATATCCAATAGATTGTGCGTGTTTAGATGGGTTTGAATTCAATGCTCATCAAACCATTGATGAGCATTTAAACCATTCAGATTTTTAATCTAAATAGTCCATATTTTTATTTTATATTTATTATTAAAAATTATAAAATTTTAATAAATTTATTTACTATCAATCTAGACAATATAACTTTAATTCAGATAGTTTAATTTAATATTAAATTTTTATAACTTCTATAAATTAACTATCCATATGTATTTTGTTCAGTCTAAATTTAATATTAAACTTTTTTATAAATTTTATTTTAGTAAATATACTATTAAAAATAAAAAAGATAATCTTCAAACCATCTCTTTAAAAAATTAAGAAAAAGTTGTAACTTAAAATTTTAAATCTAAACTATATAGAATACATCTAAATTTTAGATAGTCAATTTATAAAAATTATAAAAATAATTAAAATTAAATTGAACCATTCAGATTAAATCTATATCATCCAAATTGATAATAGGATAAACTTATTAAAATTTAGAATTTTTATTTTATTAAAAATAAAATAAAATATGAAAACAAAATAAGTAAATTTGAACCATCCAAATAAAAAATCTAGACGGCCCAGATGGCCCAGATTACTTATAAGGTGATCAGCAGCTGGTGAGCACGAAAACCGGGCGCGTGTTTAGGTATAAGGGTTAGAATTCTCGTTTCAACTGTCAACGCTAAAAGCTAAAGGACTCCGAGAATATTACATTGCCATGGCCTATGCATGAGCATGGACATAATAAAAGACCAAATATTTCGATTTTCAAACTTTAATATTTAAACTAGATTTCTGCCCCCCTGCGAGTGAGAACAATTATTTTGATTTAGAAAATATATTGCTGTGAAATTAGATTCTATCAAGTTATATTGTGAAAGATTAATTTATGTTATTTATTTACACCAAAAGCGCTTTACGTTATAGTCATTGGTTCTAAGATTACATTTTATCAACATTCACAATCATAATAGTTTATTATAAAAATGACTAGTGGATTAAGGTAAAAAGTTGGATAAATACAATGCGATTTAAGGTAAAAACTAAAGTTCATACATTATCAAACCCAATCTATCAAAATGGTGAGCACCAATCATGACTGCTGCGTTATTTCCTTTAGCCATGCAGTATTTAATAAAGGAGACTCCTTTTCCGAGCTCAATAAAAGATAATAAGAACAACATCTAACATGAAGAAAACAAACAAAAGCAGTTATAAAGCAAGTGCAGCAGCCAGTACCAAAAGCTCCCGTGTGCTCTTTACAGAAATATATTCTACTCAAAGTTATTTAATTCATAATTCAATGTTTAAACAAAAATGTATTACCATATCACTGAGGTAAAAGATTATCTCACATGAGCATGCACAACATTCAAGGACCAGATTATTACCCTGGCTTTGTACACAGTTCATCATATTGCTCCAGGATGTAAATAATGCAGGCGAGCCTCAATAATATTGCGTTAAATGTGTTTGAAAGTTCATGCATACTTGATGATACTGTCTCAAGTGCTATATCCTGACACAAAAAATCAGTTGAGCCATGTAAGGTGGCTTCCTTTCCAGTCTAATATTAGTGTAGGAATATATGATAACACATCCGTGTGTGTATGAAACTAACTTCATTACCTTACTGCATAATCGTGTACTAACAGAGTCTCTCAAGTCCTTCAAGGCGATATTGATCAGCATCTTGTTGGAGATCTTAAGCAATGTCCAGAGGAACATCCGCTGATCCAGTATAGATGAATCTAGACAAAATTTAACTAAAACAAAAAATTTAAGTACTCTATAGACAATCAAATTAAATAATTTAACATCATAAATTTTACAAAGACAACCAATTCATAGTTTATTATACGTCATCATTAGTTCAAACACATCCAAACTACAACGCAACACAAAATACACAGATGTACAAGCGATAAAAGATTGTCTATTGCAATATTTAAAACATGATTTATACAAGACGCATCATGAAAACTCCACACAACAATGAATAAAAAGTAAATGTCGTACATAATGTCAGCAAAACTTCAACTTTTCTGATTCGATAAATTCATGATATGAGAGTGTGCAAAAATAATAATCACTGCTGCTAGAAATAATTCCACCATTTCTAAACTGGTTACTCACCTATCACAGTAGAAGTTACACCCAGATCAGGAGAATCTCTCAAAAACCCAATGTACTTAAAGGATAAAATCTGCAAATAATGTGTAGGATGATGCAGTTCTCAAAAAGATAAACGATGAGTATCTAGAAAAGTGCCATTACCAGGCAAAGCTGACTTTCACATTTTACCCAATTATGCTACATTTACGTGTAAAGTTTGGGAATTTCTAATCCTGCAGAATACACGACATCAAACTAAATTCTTTACACTAAAGATTAGAACAGTTGACTGGAATTGCCTGAACTATTTTGTGCAGACAAGCTTTTGACCCACCAAAAAGAGATGCAAATACCCCAGGGCATGATCTAGTCCTCGGCTCCTGCATAACCCAAACTCAAAGAAACTGTTTGCTCAAAACCAGCAAAGATACAAAGCTAACAAATTATACCTAGAGATTGCAACCTCAGCATTATTATGAGCTCATGTCTAAGAAAATTAAATGAAATCTTAGCACAACTTCCCATTTCTAATACCCATCTTGATAAGCTCATCAAGAAAGTAAATTATCAATGAGAGAGCACTCTTATGATGAAATCTACAAAATGAGAAAACAGTAAGTCAAAGAATTCTATCAGTAAGTGTAGCTAACAAATCATTAGATGTCAACTGACTTGTACTAAAATGAGATGAAAAATCAGCAAAAGAAAGACCAAGAAACCATTTGAATACAACAAAGAAAAAAGAGCAATTCTTCAAATATAGCTTACTCAAATTTATGATTTTATGGCCCCTTTGGGAAAGAGATGTCAGCTTGAAATAAATATAAATTAGTAAAAATAATACTTTTGGTCCCTACACTTTAATTGAATGTTAATATAGATCCTTACACTTTGATCCTGCATTTCCAAAGGCACGTTTACGTGGTACAAATAATATTAATAATTCTGACATATTAATTAAAATTGTTAATTTTGTATTTATGTGTCAAACTGATATTGACATGAAATTTTTTTAATGAACAAAAATTAAAAGCCTACATCAAATAAAATAAAAAAATTGACTTGGGCTTTTTAAATGATTAGCAAAATACAAAAATTTCACATATAGTTTTTTTAAATTTTTACTTATTAAAAATTTCATATAAGCACTAATTTGACACGTAAGTACAAAACTAACAATGTTAATTGATATGTCAGCATTATTAATATTATTTGTGTCATGTCAACATCCTTTTGAAAATATGAATACTGACATTGAAAATGAAGGAAAAAAGTGTAAGGATTTAAAATATTAGAAAAAAGTGTAGGGATTAAAAGTCATGTTTTCTCTATAAATTATCATAAACTCAAATTAACAATTGATAAATAACAATTAAAAAACACGAACAGAGACAAGCAATGTGTAGCAATAACGTACCTTCGTAGTCTCCCAATCCCTCACAATTCCCATATTCAAAATTCTTTTGCAAGGCTTCTACAAAGACAATAAAATAAGACAAGTTGAGAAAGATCAGATTCTGTTAAAAAAAAAAAAACAAAACAAAACAAAAAAATTATATAAATCATAGTATTCAAAATTTTTATCGTTTTTACATATAGAGAAACTGTACAGAATATCTTTGACAAAGCAAAACATCTTTTATTGCTTATTCAAACTCCCTCCTAGGAATTACATCATAGCCCCACAACAAAACTCCAACCTTTCATCGATGCAGAATTCCTCTAAAGGTTCAGATGACACCTTTGTCGTCATGACATATTGGCCCAAGCAAAGGAGTTGGCATCTTCTGAAGAGCGCCGGCGGCAGATGTGTCATCAGAAAGCCTTCGACTTTTTAAACCAGCATAATCTCCATCGTCTGAATTATTGCCATGCCACTTCAACCGACTACCCACAGTGTATTCTCGATCATGGTATGATGAGTATCGCTAGGAGAAAGAGGAAATGAAATGGGTGGATGAAGAGCGGTATAAGGAAGAAAATCAAAAGCATGAGAAATCGGTAATTAAACATGGGGCTGAATTGAGGCATCCACTTGCGACCGAATATCAGGAGATGCAAGTACGACAAAGGACACCAAAAAGACCAGCTAAACAGGCGGGAAAACGCAGTCAAGGCCTCAAGGGTTAGTTGGATAGCAGCAAGCAGAATAGAATCCCTGCCACGATGATACAAATAGAATAGTTAGCAAGAGGATATGCGGCACAAATGGAAAACACAGAAGGAAAAAACCACAGGCCTTTACGCGGTTAGAAGTTGATGTAGGTTTATAGCAGAGGCGGTGGGAATGGAAGCCGAAACTTGGAGCCCACGAATGAGTATGCATCTGGTGACACTAAGAAGGAAACAACACCTGGGAAAACTTGGAGCCCACGAATGATTACGAATCAGGAGCGAAGAAGACGTGGGGAGGAACGAAGAATTGGCACGAAGACAGAGGACAATGGGGAAGAAGAAAAACACTGACACATTTATGGCATTTTACTGTTTGGCCTGTATATGTCACCCAGAAACAAAATTGGAGGGCATTTTTGGCAGTCTACTATTCATATCCTGTGCTGTTATCGAAAATTTAGATATAAAATTGATTGACTAGATGATGAACACTAACCACTAATCCAAGGTGTGGAAAAAGAGTGGAGTTCAAGAGGAGAGTAGTGTTAGGGTGAGGTTGCAACCGGTAAGAATTAAGTTATTCAACATACAATATAAAGTGTGCTTTGATTTTATTTTTAGTATATATTGATGTATTCATTTATAAACATATTTTATTTAATTTTGTCCACATACATGAATTTCTTAAGGTATGATCTATGGGAGAGAAATGACAATCAAGACCTAAGAGCATGTTTGGTACGAGGAGTTGAGGGGATGGAATGGGAATGGGCGAAGGATTGGCCAATTTGCATCTTTAGAACATGTCAGAAGTGCTTTGCAAAATATTTAGACAAACATTCCCATCTCACGCTGACACTGTCAAGCCATATCAGGCTCACGGCTTAGTGTGCGCGGTGACAAGGTCCCCTCTCCTTTCCTCTGCCAGATATTCTGGCATCTGTGTGTCTGAGTGCGAGTGAGACCCCGAGGGCTTTGAAATCGGCAACCTCATCTCCTTTCTTTTCTCGGCATCGCCTTGCACGTCACGAGCTTCACTCGGAGTCTCGCCATCACTGGTTCACTGCTTTACTTGTTCTCGTCACCGGTTCAGATTCCGACCTCCCTGGTTCTCTTCCTCCATTCACTGGTTCTCGTATGGTGGTTCAATAACGAAACGGCCATGATCAGCACGAACGAGAATAGAACAGGGTGAAACAACCTAGAATGGGAACAGCGGCGTGAGCAGACTGAGCTGAGCCAGTGAGCAAGGCGAGTTGGGGTTGGGTGAGAAACATATGATGGTGGTGAGAAGCAGAAGCAATCACCATTGTCAATAATGGTGAGAAGCCGAAGAAGATGATGATCATTGAATATTGTTTTCTTTGATGTTGTTGATTGTTTTTTATTTGGAGTTTTCAACAATGGTTCATTGTTTTTTTAGTTGAAGTTTGATTATTCGTGCGTGAATTCATTGTTTTTAATTTGATGTTTTAATTATTTGCAAAGAGGGTTATTGTGTATGATTTGGGACTTTGATTATCGTTATGGTGCATACGTTTATCAAATTTTTTTAACCAAGAGCAAAGTTCAAATGGTATTTTTCATATTATAATTGCAAATATTAAATTAAAAAAATTAACCATTTTCATGACATACCAAACATATTTTTTAATTTCACTCCTATTCCTATTCCTATTCTTATTTCATTAAAAATCATTTCATGTACCAAACGATTGTAAATGATTAGTTATTATTCGGCAAATCGTATTTTTTTTTACCGAATTATTTGGCAAATTGTATGAATATCAAATCCAAGTCAAAGTAAAAATAGAAATTATTTATTTTAATTTATTAATTTTATTAATAATGGAAATTATCAATTTAAAATATCTTCATTACTTATTTTGTTATTATTATTCTAATAATTGTTTATAAAATGATTATTTTAATAGTTGTTATTAATAAAAAAAATCATTTTATCATTTTTTAACAACAAAGGCATTGTACTCATTTATTTGCTATTCATTTTTCCCTATCATATCATCATTATTTTCATTCCACCCAGCACAAATTTACCCGTCAATCTATCTTCCATATAACATTGTTTGTCGAACGTGTCTGTAGTCGGAAATTTTCCTTTTATGTTACTTTCCTATCATTTCCATTCCTTTCCCCCAAAATACATTCTTTCTACCTAACGGACCCTTATCACAAATCTTTTAATCTCCCAAACAGGCCCTTACAAAAATACTCTTATATTAATTATATATATATATATAATTTATCCACCACCGTCATCGCACCGGTGATCAGTGATGGAATTTTTTTGGGAAGGGGTGTTCTTGGGAAGATGAGGACCCAATACCACATGGATCCAAAAAAGCACATCAAACACTAAGCTATTGAAGCCTTTTAATATATATATATATATATATATAGATATATAATTTGGGGAGACAAAGTTGGTGAAATAAGATTTTAGTAATTAATAATGTATAAGGTACCTAATAATCATGATGGGTGACTTCTCAATAAAAATATATACATTTAGTAGTCACTAATATATAAAGTACTTATTATTTAACAACAAATCGCTGTAATAAATTTTGTGAAATGCACTGTGGTGTATGTCATAGAGAGTAGTTGACTGCAACGAATCATTACTTACCCACAGTGGATTGCTTGTTTTGTGGGCATTTGATATTTTTGACTTTATTTTCAAATGTTTTTTAGTCTGGTTGGTATCCTGTGTTAATTTCCATATGATTTATAACTATGATATAAACTTGTTTTTTGCTTAAACCTAGTGTAACTAATCTCTAAAACTTGAGATTCCATCTTTATTGCTATTATGTATTAAATTAGGTTTTGATTAATTGGGTTTTCATTGAGTCTAGTTTACTTGGTGCCGAACTATTCTACCATATATATTAGTGTGCATTAAATTTATAAATTGTTTGGTTTCAAATAATTTAACCAAAGTAGACCTTAAATCAAGTCTTTTCCTTTCTATTATAGTTAGTCCTTTTATAACTATAGTTAAACATTTTTATTTATGGTATGATGATTAGATTGGATTAATCCTGCATCACCATGGTGGTTTAAGTTAAGTGTTGAAATAATAAGGGTGATATTATACAACCAAAGTACCAAACACGCCCCATTAATTTCCTCTTAGTGTTTTTTCTTTTATTTTAAATTAATTTACAAGTATTTATAATATTTCTTAATTTTAAATTAGGACATATAATTTATTTTGTTTAAATTAAATCCTTACAATTTAGTCTATAGTATAATTTTATATTTTCATTAAATAATTTTTTATTTTAAAACTAATTATATATTTTTTGTAATTCAAAATTTATATAAGTAGATTATATCTTCTATTTAACTTTTATACTTATAATTTTTTTAGAAATTAATATAAAATGTAAATGTTATATTAAATTAAATTTTTTCTTGTCAAAATTAATTCAATTTTCCCAGCATGTCGAGCTTTATTCTATCTTGTTTCCACCATACATCAAAGACATTGCCAAATTCCAATGCCTCTTTATTACTTTTGCTTTTTAAATTTTTGCTTTTCTTTTTTTGACATATCCATACAAGTGAATGGGGGCTATGCAACAATAACTTTGCGGCGCTGACAATGTTTATTGGGATTGGCCGATTGAGAGTGCCTGGGTTCGAACTCGTGGCTTGACTTGTGAAAGCAAAACACCTTCACCAAGCCTAACCTCGCATGGCCGTGACAACGTTGTACTACCAACAAAACCCATTAGCCTAACCTCGCTCCTACAAATATTTTTTTTTAGGAAATATAAATATATTTTGTTTAAGTCTTCGTATAAAACAATTAATAGAAATAAATGTATATTATTTCACTCTAGAATTATTATTTTTTATTATTGGGTACCCTTTTGTTTATTTAAATTTTATTATTATTGGAAATTTAGTTTGATATCTTTTTCATATAAAAAATTAATATACATGTTAAAATATATTAATTAACTTGTAATTGTTCTGATCAGAGTCTAACCAAAATCTGATTATTAAACCGTAAACCAATATCTCAATTGATTTAATAATGAATCTGGTTTTTAAAATCTTGAGGGCATCATGACTTTTTTATTTTAATGAACTAATTTTATAAAAAACTTACATTTTCTATGTATCTATTTGTTAGAATTTAATCTTTATTACTACCTTTATAATATATTAAATTTAATATAATAATTTATTAAGGAAAATGGAGAGAAAAATATTCAGCACAATTTCATTCGTCTAGGTTATCCCCCGACTTTAATTCCATACAATCTCTAGAGTACTCATTTATCCTATTTATAAGTTACTTTCAACATATTTCACCAGTATTAAAAAAAATCTTAAAACTCATTAAATCTATCTTAAAATTTAATAAGCTCTCAACATTGTCCCTATTAAATATATATATTTCAATAATATATTTTCTTTCTTCAATATTTAATGGAGGGTAAAAAAAAATTTTTGTGATGAAAATTTAATTACGTGACTTATAAATAGAATCAAAAAAATTAATCTTTTTCTACCCTATAAATAAGACCAAGGGGAGTATAAAGTACATCTATAATCTATATTATACTCTTATGATCCTATAGAAGTCACTTCTAATATATTTTAGTAAACTTAAGAAAAAT
This sequence comes from Prosopis cineraria, assembly GCF_029017545.1. Taxonomy (NCBI): domain Eukaryota; kingdom Viridiplantae; phylum Streptophyta; class Magnoliopsida; order Fabales; family Fabaceae; genus Prosopis; species Prosopis cineraria. Next base: position 19,852,577 of record NW_026555340.1, on the reverse strand, counting down.
TTTAAAATTTATTAATTTTATCTAAATATTTAATATGTTCTCAACGTTATCTTGTTAAATGTATATAATTTAACAATATGAAAAAATTTGTGATAAATATTTAATAATATAATTTATAAATAGAATAATTTTTTTTACATTATAAATAGAATTAGAAGGAGTATTAACTAACTTAATGAGGCCAAACACAAACCTAAAAACAACCTTGGTCCGGATTCCCTCGGTTCTTTTTCAGAAATATTTAAAAAACCGACATTATCGTCTTTTGTTTAATTTGATAAATATATATTCTCTTCTACTAAAATTTTGTGTGTGTATATTACTATATTGGAGCTATTTTGATTTGAACGAAAACAAAACAATAAAGGAAGAGGGACGGATCGTCATAAGTTTTTTCACTGCCACCACCACCATATTGTCAGCTTTATAATTATGATATGATACCAGGCCGCACCATGGATATATACTTTGTAATATATGCATGATATTTTTTAAAAAAAAAACATTTGTACTATTAACTTTTTTTCCCATAAACGACTCAATTTTGTTGTAGTTTTCTATGAATGCATCATTAATATATATTCCCTCCATTTAAAAATTAATATTTAAAAATTAAATGTTAAAAAATATAAAATATTTTTATTGTTTTAAAGTGTAATTAATATATTTTTTCTCAAAAATACTTTTAATAAATGAATCATTTTATATTTATTCTATAAAAAAATAAATATAATTTGAAAACAGTGAATTAATTTATTTGCAAGCGAGATCTGGTACTTATAATATTTTTTAACTGGAAAGTATTTATTATCATAAATGTTGGAGATCCAGCTGCACTTTTTGTGTATTTCTTTTCACACTTTGCTTCATTGGAGAATATCAATCAGAGAGACAACGGCTTTCACATGACGACATGCATGGGGCCTCCTCTTTCTCTCGAGCTCCTGTTTTTATTTTTTATTTTTAAATAAAGTCAAGTGGACAAATATATACATTAAAGTGAAGGAAAAGTAAAAATTAAATGACAACAGTAATTATGAAAATATAAGATTAATTATAAAATTATAAGATAGATTAAAATTAAATAATCTAGCAACTGCTTAGAGCTGTATCGAGTAATAGTCTTGTCACTTAATGGAAGAAGGAGAGTAGCTGTATCTTAAATCAAAGTGCTTTTTAAAGAACAACCAATACCTCCACTTGGCTTAGATCAAAACCAAAGAATACGAATTTTCCTATAACCTGGCAAATTCCAATTCCGCCCCTTCCAGGACTGTGAATCCAATAAAGCAAGTTACAAAAACATGTAACTGCAAGCCTTTTCGATTTCATAAAAGGATATATATATATATATATATATATATGTTTTAAGATAATGCCATGCCCTGTAATTGAACTTCTCTAGGTTTTGTTTCAAATATTGGATGATGTTAAATGGTAACTTAAAATTAAATACTCTTTCTATCCCAAATTATAAAATAAATTTGAAAAATTTTGTTGTTCCAAAATATAAGACAATTTTAAAGAAAAAAATAAGGTTTCATTAATAATATTTTTTTAATATTACTTTTCAAGTGGAGGGAAAATTAAAATGATATTACAGTGTAATAATTAAGCATGTAGGTGTATTTTTAAAAATTTATAATTTTATTTTGAAAAAGCAAGTTTGTAATGTTTTATACTGTTATTATTGTATTTTATTAATATCCATAATCTTATATCAAATTATCTTATAATTTGAGATGGAGGGAATACTAGTTTACAAAACTATTAATATAACCTTAAACAATAAAAATTAATTTAATTAATTAATTAATTCAAACTATTAAATTTCTAGGTGAACAGTTTATAATCTTAGTGGAAAGAATATTAATACCACATTTTATAACGCGGATTTTGCTACTTTCTCAACTACAATTTTAAATTGTTTATATCAAATTTTAACTGTTTGAATTTATTTATTTATTTCATTGGTAGTTAATATTATAATAATTGTTTTATAATATATTAAATTTGAACAACTTAAATTAAATTTTTTTGAAAGATATAAAGAGTTGGCTTAATGAGAGCAATAAGTAGATTTCTTATAACTAAATTGCTTTAATTGGTTAAAAATTTAAATTAAATTTGATATAACAACTGCAATGAAAAAAGTCTAAAAAGGGTGAGAGAAAGAGAAGTGAAGAGAAAAGGTATTGGGGGCAAAAGACATTTTTGCTTTGAAAGTATTCACTGGCGCAAAAAGCAATTTTTACTGTAGTAAAAAATTATTTTCATCACATAAGATGAAGTGTGGTAATGAGTGTAGGTGTAATTGAAGAATTTTCGTGACAATTCATAATGGAACTATCGCGAACATGAAGCAATCACTGCGATAGTTCTCTCATGGAACTACCACTGTGATTAACAATTATGGAGACAGTCTCTCTTAGAATTGTCGCTATAATTGGTGATAGGCGACAATTGTGGCCACAATGTAATGACCTTTCTAATTAACTCCCAATTAAACTAAATATCCATGGTTAAACAAAAATTCACTTAATGAAACCAAACTCTACATATGGGATCCCAAAATTAAATTAAAAACGTGATTAGATCATTCCTTAAAAAATCAAAGTATATTTAATGTGTGCGGAAACATGGAAAAAAGAAAAAAAAAACATAAAAAGGAAAGATAAGAGGACAGAACTATCATTTTTGGGAAACTAGACTGGTTGGCTGCGATGAAGACTTCTTCATACATTAAGTACAAATCAAAACATGATAAGAATGTCATTCAAACATGCCCAAGTTAATTGCTAGGATCATGCAATTGAAACATGATCAAAACATGTATAAATCCTTCATAGTGGCAATATTAGGTATTGAATTACACAACTAAATAACTAGGGATTTAACTTATGAAGTTAAGCATTCTAATAGTCTCCATTGCTTCCCCATTAGTCTTACTCTTAGTGTTTCTTGAAAAATGTTAACAAAGGGAGTAAGATTAAATAATCTCAATAACCAAGAAACTTAATTAAATCATATTAAAGTGTGGCACATACAAATGAATAGGTAGCTTATCTCACATATGTTAACTACACATTACTTACTTTATAACACAAGATAGTATGCAATAATAAATACAACCATCTTATATCACTCATTATATCTTTTTACTGAACCTATGGACTAACAATTCATATAGGTTTAGTTCACATGACTAATTAGTCCCACTTTTTAATTGTGAGAGTTACTCGGCCAAAGGCTCTTGTATTTATTATTAGACCATAACTTCCCCTTACTCAAATTTAAGGCTATCACAAGTGCCTGATCCACACTATCATTCCAAGATAAATGATACTAAGTATCTTTCTTGCCCATGTCATACTCGTAAGTTGTTGGCAATACTAAGCACATATAGTAATGAAACATCCTAACCACTATGCGCAAATTCAATGAAGGCCATAACATATGAATTTATCATTTTAATCTTTTATTTCTAAGGTGAACTCCCGCACATTATGATCATGGAAGTTCATTCCACATATGCAATTACATAGTCATGCATATTTCAGTAACTCAACATATTCATAATTAACAAAAGTTGAATATTATCACATAGTCATCAAGCATCTTCATTACTATTAAAAAATTAAAAAAATTCTTAAACCCTCAAATCCAGCTATTGCTTTCTAATACATTGGCAATGTCAGTAGCATGGTGTAACATCCTGATTTTTATATAATAAAAAAATTGTGGAATTTAGGTTTTGAGGAAAAAAATGATAATAATAGGAATTTATATTATTTGAGGTTATTTAGAAATAATATTATGGTTAGGTATTTAATTATGAATTTAAAAATTTAAATTTAAAACCACATAAGCAATATTTAGTTAAGATATAATACATAAATAATTTTTTTTATGTGTGTGTTAAAAAAAAAGAGAAGGTAGAAGGAACTAAAAAAAAGGAGGGGAGGAAGGTTGTTGTTTCTAAGTCCCACATTGGTTAGATGAGGGAAGAGAAGAGGTGCCTTTATGTATAAAAAGGAGGGGGTGTGTGCATTAGGAAGCATGAGAGGCTAAGATGCAATTTAGAGGAAATTGCAACTTATGGCCTAAAGGTTTGAATAATTAAATTCAGACCTATAGTTTTTTTTAATATAATTTTGGGACTCACAATCTCATTTTTATATTATTTTTCTCTCTTCCTCTCACGTTGCTCGGCATTTTCTCGTAAGGAGGGATTATTTTCTTTTTCTTCAGGTATGTTCTAACTTTCCTGTTTAGATTAGCATTTAAAAATTTATTTAATTACAAAATTAATTTTATAGTTATTTTCTAAATAATATTAGCTTTCTAGTGATATGATTATTTTGTAGGATAGAGTAAATATTTTGATTAGGATTTTTCTATAGGATAGTTAATCTGATGATATGATGGATTAAAAATATAGGTTAAAACTCTTAGGAATATAATAAATATTATAGAATATTTTCTTGAGGTTGAAACTCATGTTTAAGAATTTTTGAGTTAAAATCTAGATCTATATGGTTGAATTTATGTGCAATCTGAGATGTAGGGATAAACCTATGATTATTAAATATTTATTTAAGTATGAATAGGTATTTTTGAGGTTATAGAAAGGTGATTTGAGGCTTCAGGATAATTTTAAATTTTTTAATTTATTTTTGGACGAATTTTTAGAATATAGAAGGATGAAATTGTGATACTAGAAGTGATTTGAGGATAAAAAAAATAGTTTATTAGGGTACGAGAATTTTAGAAAAGAATTTGGGAAGTTAAATGAGGCATAAATCTTAAATTAGTGTTAATATGGATTATAGATCTAAGACTTTCTAACTATTTAAATTAGAGTTATTTATTTTAATGTAAAATTAATATATAGTATTGTGAAATAATTATGTAGATTATATTGACAAAGATAGTGGTGAAAAAGGAGTTGTGAAGGGAAACTTGTTATTCAAGACACAAGGTAACCATTATTAATGTGTTGTGATGGGTGTGTTTGTGAATGGTTATGTGTTGTTTTATTGTTTGGAAAAATTATGAATTATTAAAAATAAATACTGTTATATACTTCTGTGAAATCATTGCCAAGTGGTTTAAAAATTTATTTTTGTTTATCATGATGAGATATTATTGTTCGGATATATTTCTGTTTGGATATTTGAATGATGCATGACTTGTCAGGGTATTTTAATGTATGGTGTTAATGGGAATTTCTGTTCGGTTAATTATTACCACGTGGTAAGCCCTCATTAGACCCAATGAGTAGCGTGTCGCTTGGTCCAACTCACCTTTGGCCGGGTGATTTGGCGTCCGAGCATGGCGAAAGGAGGATATAAGGTGTAGTCATGCAATTAAATACTTGTTCGGTTTGTTTGGAAATATTGTTCGGTTAAATATTTTGTGTGCCCACTTAGCAATCGCATGATTAGTTACATCCGCATGCATCATTACATATTAATTTTTGGTTACTGGGACTTTTAAGTCTCATTCCCCGTGGTTAATATTTTTACAGGAGCGAGTCCGGCCGAGAAAGCACCAGAGGTGTAATTATGGTGTATGAGACACTATCTTTTACGTTGCCTCTTATTTTGGATTATACAATGTATCTTGTGCCAACTTAGGACATATTTTCTTATGTCTGTCCCTCATGATTTTAATTGCCTTTTTGGATATTTTATGACTTGTGTTATGTCTTGGATGTATCATGATAAGAAAATTTTCTACCATGATAATGGTTTTAATAATTTACGAAAAATTAGTTTGTAAATTTGAGGGTGTTATATATTAGTATCAGAGCATCATGTTTCGAGCCTCTATTTTAGTAACACTTATTTAAACTTTTGTTTGAAACTATTATTTGTGTGAATTTAATATGTATTTATTATGTGTGGTGCATTGCATATAGTCGGTTGGCAATATACATTGTTATGGTGCTTCTCATTGTATGGCCATTATATAGCTAGGCTAATTTTATTATTTATATCTTGTATCCTTTAGGAGGGGAAAGAAAATGCCTGTTACTCGTGGTAACTCAGGATTCCAACATGAGCACCTGCCACCGCCACTGCCAAATGAGGAGCCTGACTTGGCGGAATTGAGAATGCTTGTAAAAACATTAACAAACAAGGTTCAAGGATACGAACAAGAGTTGACGGAGCTAAAGAGGCAAAAGGTAACTGAAAATGAAGATAGGGCTCATGTTGAGAGTCATGTGGGGGAAGGCAGTTCCTCACATCCTGCCACTCCGAGAGATCATGAGTCTAGAAGGGAGGAAATTAGGCAGAAGGAACAGAGAGCCCCACCGACCATTACTGATGTGTGGGAAACTATTAGGAAGTTTAACCCTCCTACGTTTGATGGTAACCTTAAACCATCCGTGGTAAAGGAATGGGTGAAGAGACTCGAGTCCATCTTTCGAGTAGTCATATGCACCAGCAATCAGAAAGTACAAGTAGCATTAGTGCTCCTAGTGAAAGGAGCAAGAGATTGGTGGGAGACAGCAGGGCCCAGGGATGATTCTACACTCACCTGGGAGGAATTCAAGGAAAAATTATTCAGGCATTACTTTCCATCAGAGTTAAGGTCTGAGAAGGAAGAGGAGTTCCATGCCTTTAAGCAAGGGAACCTCGATGAGGACACATTCATTGCTAAGTTTCAGGAGTTATCTAGATACTCCACGTACCTGCAGTATAGGGATGATTCTGAATGGAAGGCCAAGCGCTTATTGGAGAAGGCTAGACCAGAATTGAGGGAGCAATTGGCTCATCTAGATATCCGAGATTATGACGAAATGTGCAAAAAACTACAAGTAGTAGCTCGCAGTAAGAAGGAGGTTGAGAAAGAGAAGAGGGGTTATTCATATAGTAGACCCCCAACCTACCCTCGACCCACCGGAGGCATTATGAAGAAAAACTATCAGGGTTCGAGTAGCTCATGGAACTAAGGAAGGCAAAAGGGTCCATTTCAAAGGGGCCAAGGACAGAGGAGCTATCATAGTAGTTATCACGGGTCATAGAGGAGCCCAACAGTATCTACCCCTGCCCCAAGTACAGCAAGCTCTCAGCAGTGCACTAAATGTGGGCGTCGTCATTTCGGACAGTGCTGGGTCTGTTACATTTATGGGAAACCTGGTCATATTGCAAAGTTTTGTGGGGACAACCAAGGCTCAAATATGAAGAACCCTTCCCAACATCCTACTGTCTCTGGCCGTGTGTTTGCTCTTACTCAGGACACCATGAACTCCCCAGATGCCATTAGAGGTAACATCAAAATCCTTCATCATGATATTATTGCACTATTTGATTCAGGTGCTACACACTCTTTTATTTCTGAAACTTGTGTAAAGAACCTTGATTTGCCTGTGTGTATTTTACCTTTTGATATGAATGTGTCTACTCCTGCGGGAGAATCTGTGAGGACTGCTAAGGCATGCCTTAACCTAATGGTCGAGTTTAAAAATAGAAAAACAACTATGGACTTAATTATCCTACCACTGAGAGGTATGGATGTAATTGTGGGAATGAATTGGATGGCTGCAAATGGTGCTATCCTAGATTATAGAGAGAGGAGTGTGTCTTTATCTTCTTTGTCGGTGACCCCAGTCGAGACTCAAGATCATGTTTTCTTGTCGGCGGCGCAAGTTGATAGATGTATGAAGAAGGGTTGCCAGGCCTATATGGTTTTCTTCTCTATCCAAGCTGAGATTGATGAAGGCATGAAGAATATCCCAATTGTCAAAGAATTTGCGGATGTATTTCCAGACGAAATCTCCGGTTTACTCCCAAAGCGTGAGGTAGAGTTCTCAATTGAATTGGTACCCGGTACAGGGCCAATTTCTAAGGCTCCTTATCGGATGTCCCCTTCAGAGTTAGCAGAACTAAAAAAGCAAATTGAAGAGCTACTTGAGAAGGGTTTCATCAAACCGAGTGTTTCACCTTGGGGATCTCCAGTCCTTTTTGTAAAGAAGGACGGAAGCCTCCGATTGTGCATTGATTATAGACAATTGAACAAAGTAACCATCAAGAACAAATATCCACTTTCGAGAATCGATGATTTACTGGATCAGCTTGTGGGATCCACAGTTTTCTCAAAGATTGACTTAAGGTCAGGGTACCACCAATTGAGAGTAAGAGCGGAGGATATACCTAAGACAGCATTTCGGACGAGATATGGGCATTATGAATTCATGGTGATGCTGTTTGGACTTACGAATGCTCCTGCGGTATTCATGGATTACATGAATAGGATCTTTCGACCCTATTTAGATAAGTTTGTAGTAGTGTTTATTGATGACATTTTTATTTATTCAAAGGATGAGGAGGCTCATGGTGAGCATTTAAGAATCGTCTTGCAAGTTTTGAGGGAAAATAAGCTTTATGCCAAATTAAGCAAGTGTGAATTTTGGCTCCAAGAAGTAAAGTTTTTGGGCCATGTTATGTCCAGAGATGGAGTTGCGGTGGATCCTAACAAGATTGATGCAGTGATGAAGTGGGAACAGCCAAAATCTGTGACGGAGATACGAAGCTTTCTAGGTTTAGTAGGTTATTATCGTCGCTTTATTAGGGGATTTTCACAAATTGCGATGCCCTTGACTAAGCTGACTAAAAAGGATGCCCTATTTATTTGGACTAACAATGTGAAGCTGCTTTCCAAGAATTAAAAAAGAGGTTAACCACTACTCCAGTATTGACTATTCCTAACCCTGTGGTGCCGTACACTCTGTACACTGATGCTTCTTTAAAGGGTTTAGGATGTGTTTTGATGCAAGATGACCGAGTAGTTGCCTATTCCTCTAGACAGTTGAGGCCACACGAGGAAAATTACCCTACACATGACTTGGAGTTGGCTGCAGTTGTGTTTGCTCTGAAGATATGGAGACACTACTTGTATGGATCTAAGTTTCAAATCTTCAGTGACCATAAGAGCCTGAAGTATTTATTTAATCAGAAAGAGCTTAATATGAGGCAGCGACGATGGATGGAATTTCTGAAGGATTATGACTTTGAATTACATTACCATCCAGGTAAGGCTAACGTGGTAGCTGACGCCTTAAGTAGGAAGACTATTCATGCTGCACATTTGATGGTTCATGAATATCATTTATGGAACAGTTTTCATGATGTTCCAGTGGATGTGATTGAACATCAAATGGCCGCGCTCCAGGTAGCAGACTTTGAGAGCAAATTTTAGGAAGATCTCAGAGTCTCACAGCAGAGTGATGACTACTTGAAGAATATAAGGAAGGAGATAGTGGCAGGTAAGGCCCCAAATTTTACCATCTCTGAGGACACAGTGATGAGGTATAAAGGTAGAGTTTGTGTACCTAATGATCCAAGATTGAGGAATATCCTTTTAGAAGAGGCTCATAGGAGCAAATATACAATTCATCCCGGTATAACTAAAATGTCCCATGATTTGAAGCGAGGTTGGTGGTGGCCAAGAATGAAGAAAGATGTAACTGAATTTGTTTCTAGATGTTTAACGTGTCAGAAGATAAAGATAGAACATCAGAAGCCAGCTGGAACACTGCAACTGTTAGATATTCCAAAGTGGAAATGGGATGATATTTCCATGGATTTCATCACTGGACTGCCAAGAACACCCTCGAGTAAGGATGCTATTTGGGTGATAGTAGACCGACTTACCAAATCGGCTCACTTTTTGGCGATCAAGTTTACCTCTACATTAGAGAAATTTGCTGAGATATACATTAAGGAGATAGTTAGACTTCATGGTATACCCTCTAGAATTGTGTCAGATCGTGACCCAAGGTTCACTTCAAACTTTTGGGGTGCGCTACAGAAGGCTATGGGTACCAGACTAAGTTTTAGCACCGCATACCACCCCCAAACAGATGGACAAACAGAGAGGATGATCCAGACTTTGGAGGACATGTTGAGAGCTTGTGCCATTAAACTACCAGGTAGTTGGGATAATCATTTGCCATTAGCTGAATTTGCTTATAATAACAGCTATCATTCTAGTATTGGGATGGCGCCTTATGAGGCTTTGTATGGAAGGAAGTGTAGATCGCCTTTGTGTTGGATAGAATTAAGTGAAAGGAGTATCATTGGTCTAGAAATTGTAGAGTAGACCCAGAAGATTGCAATGATTAAGCAAAAATTACTAACAGCTCAGAGCCAACAGAAGAGCTATGCCGATAAAAGGAAACGGCTGTTAGAGTTTGAAGTAGGAGATCATGTATTTTTGAAGGTTTCTCCAGTAACAGGCATTGGTAGATCCATTAAGGCAAAAAAGTTGACACCTAGATTTATAGGCCCGTATGAGATCTTGGAGCGAATTGGATCTACTGCATATAGAGTTGCATTGCCTCCACAGATTGCAGGTATCCATAATGTGTTCCACATATCACAGCTGAAGAAGTACAACCCAGATCCCTCCCATGTTATTGAACCTGAAGAAGTGGAATTGAGGGAGAATTTGACCTTTAGATCCGAACCAGAGCGAATTGAGGACTTTAAGGACAAACAACTGCGCAATAAGACCATCCGACTCGTGAAGGTGATTTGGAAGGGTGGAGCCCTAGGTGATGCTACTTGGGAGACCGAGGAGAGTAGGAGGCGAGATTATCCATATTTATTTGCTTAGGTACATAGTTTCTAAGTTTATCTATTAAATTTTGAGGACAAAATTTCTAAAAGGAGGGGAGAATTGTAACATCCTGATTTTTATATAATAAAGAAATTGTGGAATTTAGGTTTTGAGGAAAAAAAATGATAATAATAGGAATTTATATTATTTGAGGTTATTTAGAAATAATATTATGGTTAGGTATTTAATTATGAATTTAAAAATTTAAATTTAAAACCACATAAGCAATATTTAGTTAAGATATAATACATAAATAATTTTTTTTATGTGTGTGTTAAAAAAAAAGAGAAGGTAGAAGGAACAAAAAAAAAGGAGGGGAGGAAGGTTGTTGTTTCTAAGTCCCACATTGGTTAGATGAGGGAAGAGAAGAGGTGCCTTTATATATAAAAAGGAGGGGGTGTGTGCATTAGGAAGCATGAGAGGCTAAGATGCAATTTAGAGGAAATTGTAACTTATGGCCTAAAGGTTTGAATAATTAAATTCAGACTTATAGTTTTTTTTAATATAATTTTGGGACTCACAATCTCATTTTTATATTATTTTTCTCTCTTCCTCTCACGTTGCTCGGCGTTTTCTCGTAAGGGGGGATTATTTTCTTTTTCTTCAGGTATGTTCTAACTTTCCTGTTTAGATTAGCATTTAAAAATTTATTTAATTACAAAATTAATTTTATAATTATTTTCTAAATAATATTAGCTTTCTAGTGATATGATTATTTTGTAGGATAGAGTAAATATTTTGATTAGAATTTTTCTATAGGATAGTTAATCTGATGATATGATGGATTAAAAATATAGGTTAAAACTCTTAGGGATATAATAAATATTATAGAATATTTTCTTGAGGTTGAAACTCATGTTTAAGAATTTTTGAGTTAAAATCTAGATCTATATGGTTGAATTTATGTGCAATCTGAGATGTAGGGATAAACCTATGATTATTAAATATTTATTTAAGTATGAATAGGTATTTTTGAGGTTATAGAAAGGTGATTTGAGGCTTCAGGATAATTTTAAATTTTTTAATTTATTTTTGGACGAATTTTTAGAATATAGAAGGATGAAATTGTGATACTAGAAGTGATTTGAGGATAAAAAAAATAGTTTATTAGGGTACGAGAATTTTAGAAAAGAATTTGGGAAGTTAAATGAGGCATAAATCTTAAATTAGTGTTAATATGGATTATAGATCTAAGACTTTCTAACTATTTAAATTAGAGTTATTTATTTTAATGTAAAATTAATATATAGTATTGTGAAATAATTATGTAGATTATATTGACAAAGATAGTGGTGAAAAAGGAGTTGTGAAGGGGAACTTATTATTCAAGACACAAGGTAACCATTATTAATGTGTTGTGATGGGTGTGTTTGTGAATGGTTATGTGTTGTTTTATTGTTTGGAAAAATTATGAATTATTAAAAATAAATACTGTTATATACTTCTGTGAAATCATTGCCAAGTGGGTTAAAAATTTATTTTTATTTATCATGATGAGATATTATTGTTCGGATATATTTCTGTTTGGATATTTGAATGATGCATGACTTGTCAGGGTATTTTAATGTATGGTGTTAATGGGAATTTTTGTTCGGTTAATTATTACCACGTGGTAAGCCCTCATTGGATCCAATGAGTAGCGTGTCGCTTGGTCCAACTCACCTTTGGCCGGGTGATTTGGCGTCCGAGCATGGCGAAAGGAGGATATAAGGTGTAGTCATGCAATTAAATACTTGTTCGGTTTGTTTGGAAATATTGTTCGGTTAAATGTTTTGTGTGCCCACTTAGCAATCGCATGATTAGTTACATCCGCATGCATCATTACATATTAATTTTTGGTTACTGGGACTTTTAAGTCTCATTCCCTGTGGTTAATATTTTTACAGGAGCGAGTCCGGCCGAGAAAGCACCAGAGGTGTAATTATGGTGTATGAGACACCATCTTTTACGTTGCCTCTTATTTTGGATTATACAATGTATCTTGTGCCAACTTAGGACATATCTTCTTATGTCTGTCCCTCATGATTTTAATTGTCTTTTTGGATATTTTAAGACTTGTGTTATGTCTTGGATGTATCATGGTAAGAAAATTTTCTACCATGATAATGGTTTTAATAATTTACGAAAAATTAGTTTGTAAATTTGAGGGTGTTACACATGGCAACTTAATTTCAAAAAATTAAATCCAATGCATAACAACTTAATTATAATTAAGTTTAACAAAATTATAATTAGAAAAGAAAAACATATAATTATAGTTAGAATTAGAAAAAATAAAAATTAAGTTTAATAAAAAATGAAACATAAAATTCTGGTAAATAAATGCAAAAATGCAAAAAAAGAGTAAATAGAATAAAAATAAATACTAGGAAGATGACAGAGCTGGAGGAGTGTGTTGGAGGTGGCAAGCAATCGGTAGCTAAGCTATGCGTGCTAGGGGCACATGAAGCACCTGTCGTCATCATTGTGTCTAGCAAGCACATTTTTTAAATGTGTCAGTAATTAGATGCAATTAGTTTTAAAATATTAAAAAAATTAATTAATGATGTATATTAATTAAAATTTAACAATTTCTTTCTTAACCTTTTTTAATTGCTGCATTAATTACGATGACAGCTGGTTTTGATTTCCCAATTATTTACATATTTGCTATTGAATGTATTATGATCACAGTTATTTAGGGACCCATCGCAAAAATAGTGTTGTTAAAATTTAATTTTGTACTGGTGCTTCTTCCGAGTTTTTAGTGTAAAAAAGATCAATTAATAAAAGGACATTAGTTTATAGTACATGGATTTGCAGTAACTCTAGAAGGAAGGGGGTTGAAAAGCTTCATTCATTGACAAACTCCAAAGTTTAAAAGGCCTTAGTGAGTACAAGTAGAATTGCAAGCTTGTAGTACTGTTTCTAGTATAAGGACTTGCTCCTAAACCAATATAACAATTTGGCTTGCAACCTATAAGTTTATAGGATCAAATTTCATTATCAATATAAGGATTTTGTATGTAGATAATTTATAAGTATATCTGTAAGTGCCTTTTGAACTTGAAAGTGTGTCTTGACCTAATGAGTCCTCAAGACCCAACTCATACCTAAACTTTTGTCTGCAAAAAAAATGGCTTTCAGGAGTTATTGTAGGAGGATACATGAATCTCACCCATTTTTTCTTGAATCTTTCTCAGATCACTTCATAATATACCTATATAGTATTTTATTCAACCCCCATAATCAAGATATGTAAATGGTTTTTCTTTTAGACTGTTTACCATTAAATAAACTCCAAGGCTGTTCTTGTCCATTCAAAAATAATTAAAAAACCCTGTACAATTGCTTAATATTAGGACAAAGAAAAACAGCAAGTAGTGGTTTCCTCCCAAATTAACTGTCTTATATGAAGGACACTTGAAGTTACAAAGTCAGTTGGATTAACATATTGTTGTTCTAAATATTTTTTATATTTTAAACAGTCACAGTTCCTTTATAATTATGTTTTTTAGTTTACTATTTTTATCAAATTTAGTATAATATATATTATTTAGGGTGATATACATCGCTTGTCATTTTAACTAATAGTCAACTCATTGTACTATCACATGTTCTCTACTCTTTGAGGAATATTTTAGGAATAAAATATTCTTTAATTTTAAATATAATATTAAAATACAACATTTTAAATGCGTATGGTGATCTAATAATTAAGAACCAGATTCATACTCGTTCATGCGTGGTGGGGGTGATACTAGATAACATAGTTGAGAACGCCCTTGTACATAATAGTGCTGCGACATTGAGGACCTCCCCCCCCTCATCTGTGTGTCGGATTTAAAAAAAGAGAAGCCAAAGAACAATTAATGGCGTAAGCCTAGCGTCATTTTAATTTCTCAAACTTTGAAAAGATATTCTATCATTTGTTTTCCTCTTCTCGTTTCTCGCGGATCCCTTATTCCTTGTGGCCAGCCGCCATCATGACGAGTAGATCTCAAAGCGGTAGAAATTTAACATTGGTATGTTACTAGAAAGGAATAAAATAAGTTGAATTGAAACGATTAATATAAAAATAAATTAAATCATCCTTTCTCTTCACACTAAATGTTAGAAAAATTATTAATGTATATAAATGAAAGAATCATTGCACCTTCTAAAAATTTCGTGAATCATAATTCTCATCTTGATGAATTAAATTATCTTTTACTTTTATGAATGTGATTCACTATTTTTTTGATCATTTCTTTTTATTTTTATTTTTTCAATCTATTTTATTTTATTTTTTTAATAATCAAACGGGACCTTATTATTTAAAAGCTTTTGATCTTATAACTAAAACAAACCCCACAACCATGTACACATACTTACTCATTTTGTTTTTATTTATCAAAGAAAGTATCATTTTTTTATTTTGTTAATAAGTAAAATCATATATCTTAATAAGTTTTTATTATAAATTTTTTAAATTACTTATCATAAACTTATAATTTATATTAATGAAAAACAATTAATGCATGATTATGTTGATTATACAAGGTATTTTTATCCAATTTTTTTTATTTTCAGACACAATAATTATAGTTAATTGATTTTTCTAAACTTTGTAATACAATTTTTTTATATCATATATAAAAATGAAGTGAATAAGTTATAAACCATTCTCCTTATCGAATGTATATATGGTGTGATGTTTTGTCTACTTCCTAGTCACCGCTTAAAAGTCACAGGTGAAATTTCAATCTCGATGTGTTTTGATTGAAATAATGCAAGAGATACTTTGTCTTAAATTTAAATAATCTAAAGTTGAGATTTATAAATTTCAATAAAATTTTCCTTTTAAAAAATAAATAAAATATTTTATATTTTATAAAAATAATAAAACGATAACAAATATTAAAAAAAGAAAAACTTCATACATCTCAATTTTTAAAGAATTTAAATCTTGGATTAAAAGTTTCTATAGCATGTTTCTAGTAACTTTCCACTTTCCAAACATCAACTTAATTAGCTTACATTTAGAATTTAGATTGCATTTTCTACCCATTAAAAGTAACTTTAAAATTATAAATATTAAAATTATAAGTAATACTCCCTCTGTATTAAATATAAAACATTTTTATCTAATATATAAGAAAAGAACTAACTGGGTAGTTGATGTTTACTTTTTTTTTTCTTTTTTTTAAATGCATAAAAATGGATCATTCTGATAAAGCATGTATAATAAGGGGATCGGAGGTGAGTAATTTTAATATATTTTTAGGGATCTTTTAGATAAAAATATATTAATTACTCTTAAATTCTGTAAAATGCTTTATATATATTATAAATAATTTTTTTACCAACAAATAATAATTTTTTATAAAAAATTATATATTGAAATATAAGGTTTTACAAAAAAAAAAAAGTACATTATATTTGAAGCGGAAAGAGCAATCCTTGTAATTCAATTTATTACACCTTGAATCCTTGATCAAATAAAAAAAATTATTGCATAACAACACTTTGTGCAGTGTTCTGAGTTCAGGACTTCTGGCCGGAAAATAAAATAAAAATTAAAAAACAGCTGTGTGGCGTCTTTTTGACGACGTCATCCCGGGGGATCGCTGTAAGATTGCCTCCATTGTTTCCAGCAATTTAATATAGTTTTCTTAATTAAATTTAAATAAGTAAATTTTAAATTAAGAAATTAATAGAAAATTTCATAATGAATATTTTCTCAGTCAAAATTTATAAGATATTTTAATTTTTTTGCTTTTTCTTTATCTACCATCATCATAACTGAAGAGAGAAAAAAAAATGTAAGAAACTTAAATAATTAACTAACGTGAAACACATGATCCATTCAAGTACTTCCTATATTTAAACAGGTAAGTTATTTTTAACCGAATCTCACCATCTAATAAAATAGTTATCTACTTTTTAATTAATCCTATCTTTTATATGTATTCTTATTAAAAACTTTATAATAAATATAAAGTCATTATCAATAAAGACACTTTTAAAAAAAACAATGATTACATCTCGAAAGACTAAAAATGCCTTATATTTTTAAACACTTAACTCCTAAAAAATACTTATATTTTTGAACAAAAGGAGTATTTCTCAAATAAAATTACTGTTACACATATTAATTACTTACACAGTGGCAAAGCTAGGACCCTGTATTAGGGGGTGCAGGTTAATTTCAAAAATAATAATTCAAAAATAATTATGTAGTGTTTTTTAAAAAATAATCATATATTTTATAAGTGTCCCTTATTTATTGTCAAATGCTATCAAAAATATTTCTTTCAATATAAGTTGCCAACTTATGATGTTATTTATATACAAAAAAACTATAAATATATATTCATTAAGCAGAAACTTAAAAAAAATAAAATAAGTTACTATATTCTTTTCTAAAAATCATATTAGAGTTTTGGATTTAGTGGATTCAAAACTGGACTTAAGTTAAAATATTCACAAAAAAGGGTCTAGATTTTAAGGGGTGCAAAATTTTGGGACTAAAGAGGATAAAATAATAAACTCTATGCTACTTATTTGTAATTTCTTTTAAAATGAGGGGGTCCATATGCCCCCTCTCAAGTATATGTGGCTCCGCCACTGCTTACTCACCCTTGTCACAATTAATTGAGAAATTCTTAAGTATATTTGCAAGTGTACCACATCACTTTTAATTTGTCTAATTAAAATATCTCAAGTGACATTATTTAAATTATTTTTTTCCTTATAACAAAATATATATTTAATTTTTTATATTTTTTATTATCATTAATATGATAATTAATTTATATTTAATGTCATCTAAAAGTCATATTTTTATTAGATAAAGTATAAATAACATGACGTACCTAGCTTACTTAAGTATTTCTCCAATTAATATTTGACATCTAAAAGTTTTGTTTAATCTAAAAAATAGGATATTATATACTCCCTCAGTTAAAAAATAAATGTAAGGTATTTTTAATTTTTTGAGATATAATTATTGTATTTTTTTAAAAGCACGCATATTGATAGATGAATTTATATTTATTGTAGGGTATTTAATAAGGATAAATATAAAAATATAGAGTTAGTTTGAAAGTAAATAAACTACCTTATTGGGGATGAGATTCTGTTAAAAATGCTTACATGTTTTAACAGAGAAAATAGTTTTTAATTATTTTTTTCAATTATATCTCAATTGTATTTATTACTCATTTTTAAATATATTATACATTAAAGTTACAATTATCCTTAAATAATTTTTTAATCTTACTTGTAATTTATATGCATGCCCAATCTCGTATACTAAAAAAATTAATTATTTCTTAAACTATACTCCTCCCTCATTATTACTCTTTTAGTGGCTTCCAGGATGGCACCATATTTTATTTATTTTTCAATCTCTGCGTTTTCGCCGCGTCCAGCAAACGTGCGGGTCAAACAAAACAAAAATGGAGGGGCAGGTGAAAGAGACAGTGACCGTCCCAGAGAGAAACGAAAAGGGCAAAGACCTGATGAGAGAGATGGACTCACTCAGTCACTCTCTCCATTGGACTCATCTGATCTCCTCGCCTTCCCATTCTCTTTATGTATCCTTCATCGTTTCCATACGTACACACACTTCATTCATATATCGTTTTTGTTTCCATGTTTGCATCCTTAACCTTTCAGTTCTTCAGGTCACTGCGCTCACAGTACTTTCTGAATCATTCTCCGCAGCCAGCGCCCCTACAGGTAAACTCAGCTATCAGTTCCATCTTCATCACTTACGGGCAGAAAGCTTCACACTTGTTCTTCCACCATATTTCGTAGCTCTGATATAATATAGCTTTGTTAACTTCTTTAGAGCTTCACTACTGCATACACAAGTCATCATTTTCATCTCTGATATCGTGTTCTTTATTTCCAAAAACCACATGATCCTGTGCTCATATTTCGCAATTTTATGTGCATGTGCTTGTGGGGTAAGATTTGACCTCTATGAGCTGAAAGCGTGTTCTCTGTGTGTGTGTGTGTGTGTGTGTGTCTTTGTTTGTTTCTAGGAATAATAAACGAATAATGTTTTCTAGCCAGCAGTATTCTCTTACCCCTCGCAACTAGCAATCACGCATTTTGAGCTATATTAGGAAAACTAGACAGCTTATTGAATTAGTCAAAGTACTTGTTTATGATTCAATAGTTAAACTGTAATTTAAACCATAACTCAACCAATTATGAATAAATTAATATAATAAATAATATACATTTTTAAGAAAAAATAATTATGTATAATAATGAAAATGAAATTTTAATTTTCAACAAAATAATATAAAATAAAAAAGAAAATATCCATTAATATTCCATCATTTAAATTGAAAACACAAAATACACACGCAGAAAATACATATTTTTTTCATTTAAGCTCCATACTTATTAGCTATAAATATGTATAAATCATAGTTTATAAATATGAATTAAAATTCTTAAAATAAAAAATAAAAAGTAACAGGATCAATTTCAACCGATATTTTCACCTATTTTGTTAGTTTTGATCAGTTCAATATGCTCTTGGCCATTTCTTAGATTGGTCGGACTTTTGCTATGACCGAACTAGACTTAGGATTGGTTAACCCCGTTCAACTTGCCAGTTTGATCCGGTTCTCAAAATACTTTTATTCTGTTCCATTAGTCTCCATTCATCATTATACAATAAAAGGACCCTTAGCTTAGAGTCATTCAACATTAAATCGTTCTGCTTCAAATACATTTGTTATAAACATCATATCAATTCTTTCATTTCTAGCAATTTCCCTACTATAATTATATAAAACTCATAGATTTGTTGAGTAATGGGAAAATTAATCTACAAGTTCTTATAAATTTCTTCAATTTCAAATTAGGAGCCAGTAATTTAGTTTATTTTAATTAAGCCCTTATATTTTGATATGTTAGATTTATTAATTTTTAAAAGTTAAAATTGTTGAATTTTTCCTTTAAAAAATGAAAGTGAGAAATTTTTTATGTTTATTAAAGTATTATATAATTTTAAAATTAATTTTACAATTTTCATAAAAAATTCATATAATTTGATCATGTTTTCTAAATAATTTTTATAAGAAAATTAATAAAAAATGTAAACATTGTATTAAATTAAATTATCATTTTTTTCTTTTTGGCAAAAAGAATTAAATCAAATTTTTTATAAAACTTTAAAACTTTTATTTTTTTGGAAAATTTAATACTTAATTAATATATAATAGATCAAACTATAAGAGCTTGTTTAAAACAAAATAAATTACAGGGATCTAATTAAAAATTGAAAAATATATATATAGACCAGCCATTAATTTCCCCTTGAGTGATTAACTTGCCCAAAAAAATTATCATAAACAATTTATATAGGTAGATTTGTAAAATTTTTAAAAGATAGTGACTTTAAGAGTCTATTTGGTTCAAGAGAGGGAAAATATATTGAATAATCAGAGTCCATTCATCATGAAAATGTTCTTATTTTGAATAATAGATATAAGAAAAAAATTATAAATAATGTAAAATTAAAATGTTGGGAAAATAATTATAGAAAAATAATTATAAATAATTATATAAAATGGATTTTTGCTTCACTAGCATGACAAAAAAACAGAGTACGTGGCCTGGATTTTAAAGTAAAATACTAAAATGTACCTAGTTTTATTAGCTAATAAAGCAAAAGTCCATTTGATCAAAGCTACATATAAAACAAATTCTAATGAAATGTTAAAAATAAGAGAATAAATTACAGTATAAGAGATTATATATTAATAAATATTAAACTTATTTGAGTCATCAATATATTTTACACATCAAATTATTTTAAAAGTTAATTTTTGTTTTAAAACTTAAAGGGTTCTTGTAATAATTTAACAAAACATAAGGAATCAAATCGATAAAAAATAATATTAAGAGACCAAATTGATAATTAAAATGAACTTGAAGAACTAAGGGCTAGTTTCTTTTTTATTTTTTATTTTTTTTGAAATATAGTTTTTAAAATTGTTTTTCAAAACAAAATAAAAAATTCTGCTTGGTTGTGTTTTAGAAATAATTTAAAAATAATTTTAGAAATAAAAAAATAGCCAATAGTAATAGCTGCTGATAGTTAATGGTGATGGCTTATAATAGTAATTGGTTAAGGTGATTGTAGTTTTCAATAATCAAGTATAATTCATTTTAAAAACAAGAAAAATGAAACAAAAACAGCTTTAAAATGCTCTTGTTTTTTAAAATAAAAAACTGTTTTTTAAAATAGAAACCAAACAAGATCTAAATGTTTCATTATCCCATTTTACCATCAATTTTCTCATTCACATTTACCGTTAAATTGTTGAACTTCCAAGGCCAAGCCATGTACGTGTGTTAAATCATATTCTTTCATTTCTGGCTAGTTCATTATATAGAAAAATATATGTAATGGTGAATTAAATTCTAATGCAGGGATGAGTTGGTCAAATAATTCAAACGAGAAGAAGTGCATCGGACATTATTTAGGTTATGGAAGTTCATATGTTTGTGATGATAACAAGAATAAGAATAATGGTGAATTAAATTCTAATGCAGGGATGAGCTACTTGTTTTCTGTTTTTAATAATTATTTTTTTATTTTTTAAAAACATAAAATTTTAAAAATTTGTTTGGATAAGTGTTTTTCATTTAGTTGTTTTCAAAAATGTTTTCATTTTTTTTAAAATAGAAACAACTGTAAGTTGTTTTCATTTTATTTTTCTTATTTTTAAAATACATTACATTTGATTATTGAAAATTATTGTTACCTTAACTAATTTCTATTATTAATCACTTTGATTAACTACCTATAACCATCACCATTAGTCCATTTTTAATTCTCAAAATTTTTAAATTATATAACAAAAAGAATTTTTATTTTATTTTATTTTAAAAATAATTTCAGTTTTTTTAAAAAAATGAGAATAGAAACCAAACTGTCCCTAATTCTCGCTTGTTTTTGTGTTTTTGTTTTTTTTATAGTATTCCAAAATTTTCCGGAGGAGGAGGGAGAGGATTAGTTACTGGGAAGAGAAGGGAAGGAAGGAATAGGGATTGAGAGGGATTTCATGCAATAATGGACCTTTTAAGGGAATATTGGGCCATGCCAAGCCCATTCATCAACATAAGAGGTTTGTAAAAAAAGAATAGCCGGCTTGGCCCAAAAATGAAAGTGCCCCAATCAGAAAGTCCACAAAAGGTAAAGAATTTCTATCAATGTTGTATGGTAAGGGCCCATTTGGTGGAAAGGAATGGAAAGAGGAAAATTCCCAGTATTAGTAATAATGTAATGGAACATAGTTTGTTTGGTAAATTTGTGTTTAGTTACTTTTTCTTTGCGGGTAAAACAGTGTTTAGTTACCTTGGTAGAATGGAAATAATGATATTGAGGAGAAATTGAAGAGTAAATGACTACAATGCCTTTGCTGTTAAAAAATGATAAATTGATTTTTTTCATCGACCATTTTTTATTAATAACAACTATTTAAATAATCATTTTTATATACAATTATGAGTAAAATAATAAAATACCCCCTCTATTTTTATTATAAGATAAATTGCCACATACTACTTATAAATAAAACTACAAAGTTTAAAAACATTTATTACATTCTTTTCAAATTGCCTCATATAAAATCAAAGTTTATTTATATGAGATAAACTTATTTAATTAATCATAAGGATATTTTAGTCTAATTTTTTTAATTCCAAGCATAATTTTTATTATTAATGAACTTTCTTAAACTGTGTGAGTTAATTAAAATTTACTTAAATTTGAAAATGGATAACTAAGTAATAAAGATTTTTTGAATTGTTATCATTAATGATAAATATAATTTCCATCATTAATGAAACCAATAAATTAACATAGATAATTTTAGGTATTATTAATAATAAATACTAATGTGTTTGGAAAATAATTTTTCACATTTTCAAAGTGCTTTTGAAGATTTGTAAATGTTAATGTTGTTTTGATTTTGTTCAAGAAGCTCAAAATCCATTGAAAAAGCTATGGAATGTGCTTTTGAAGAACTTAACTTCTAGTTGCTTTCTAATTTACGTTTTCGAGTTTGAAAGTGAAATAAAACAATTATGACCATAATACCCTTTTATTTATTTAATCTTTCTAAAATTGCTTTTTCTTTTATTTGATATTTCCTATATCTTTTATTGAAAAATATTAATTTTTATTTTATTTTTATACTTTTTTAGTGAAATCATTTATTTTTAAAATGTATTTGTTTATAAAGTATATAAAATTTTTGGAAAAATGTGTTATTTTTTATTAAGAAAAGTGCGTTGCTTAAAAATTATTTGTAAATCGATTTTTTCAATATATCAAGATTTGCATAACAAAAATTACTTATGATAAAACTTATATTTTTAGTAATTATGCACCTAAAAATACTTTTGCTATATATTATCTAAATAATTTTTAAAAAATATATTCAAATATAAATTTTATGGTAATAATTGATTTTTATCTATTGAACTTTCAACAAATAAATTTTTAACAAACGAAAAATCAAACAGCGACTTAATTTTGCGTTTCTCTCATATTAAAAGGTGGAGGTCTTTCTCGCCTATAGATGAAAGGAAAGACATCTGCATAAAAAAAAAAAAAAAAAAGCAACCAAACGTCTTTGGTACAGAACCACTAACTCTAGGCACTAGCTTGATATGGTATAAATAATAAATATAATTTAATCATATAATATAATCCATTCTAGTAATTTTTAATCATGAAAATTTGACTTATAAATGAATTGTACTCTGTTTGAAAAATCTAATTTGTATTGAGCTGTGGTTTTCTATCATTTTCCTTAGGAAAAATATAATTTTAAATCTTTGTACTTTGTTCACATTTTGTTATTAATCCCTATACTTTTTTTTTGGTCCCTTTACTTTTATTTTTTATTATTTTAGGTCCCTTTATAAATAAAGTATAGAGACTTTGAAGGAACCTAAAGTAATAAAAAATAAAAGTATAGAGACTAAAAATATTGAAAAAAAATATAAGGATCAATAGTAAAATGTGAGCAAATGATAGGGATTTAAAGTTATATTTTCTCTTTTCTTTATTTATAATTACATCAATACTCAAAACACGCTTTGTAATGTATAACTAATTGGTACACGCTACAACCTCACCGTACCCCTTGCCTTCTTAAATCCAAAAACTCTTGGCTTTTTAAACTGCATTATTTTAAATAATCCAAACATA
This sequence comes from Prosopis cineraria, assembly GCF_029017545.1. Classification (NCBI taxonomy): domain Eukaryota; kingdom Viridiplantae; phylum Streptophyta; class Magnoliopsida; order Fabales; family Fabaceae; genus Prosopis; species Prosopis cineraria. Next base: position 19,828,735 of record NW_026555340.1, on the reverse strand, counting down.
AATTTCTAAATCAAGTAAAAAAAAGGGTAGGTTATGACAAATGAGGGAGGAAATGATGTCTCAGTCTCATATATATATATATACACTCCCTCTGTCTCTATATATAAAGTGTTTTGTAGAAATTTATTTTATTCCTAAATATAAAGGATGTCGTAATATTTTCCTATTTTAATTGTGACATTATCATGGTAGAATTGGAAAATCATTATAATTTTATGTGATTTTAAGTAAATAAACATTTTTATTGATACACGAAATTCAGTTAAAACATTTTATATATAAGGATGTAAAGTGTGCGTATATGAACTTAAATCCTTTAAAATTGATACCTGTGAATTTCAATGAAGATTATCTTTTAAAGAAAGGAAAATATATATTATATTTCATAAAAAATACTAAAATGATGAAAAATGCTAAAAGAAACCAAATTTTACTAAAACTTACATATTTCAACTGCAGAGGATTTAAATTCTCAAATAATGAGTTTTAATATGATACTCTTTCATGATTCATTCTAGATATACTAAAATATTAAAATATAATATTTGTACAAGATATATGAATTGAGTAGCTTAGTAAGTTATGCCCCGTATAGTTTATACTCTTTTTTGGTGGCAAAATCTCCCCATTTTTAACATTTACTCTCCTTTCAATTTTTAACATAAGACCAAGTTAACAAATTTTATACTTATTAAAAAATATTAGTTATAATCTTGGTATTGTGAAAAAACGAAAATGGAACTTTCTAATTTTACCCTTTTTAATCAAGCTTCTAAGCACCGGTGATGATGAAGGGCAAAGTTGGAATATAGCATTTGTTTTGAGGTTTGAGCAATCAGCCTAAGATGACCAGCACTGAATCTATATTCCTTTCTTTAAATCACCAAGAAGTCAGAGCCTTCTTATCATGTCTCGTTTTCTCTCTCTCTTTCTGTCTGTGGAATATAACCACCTGACAAATGAAATTTGTGATTCCCAACATAATGATATGCCTGTCGCAAAAGTCTCTGGCCTTATTCCTAATATGATGCTTCAAATCAAAACGGCCACAGGAAGCAAAAACTGGTGGGTTTTTCCTGTGCTAGTGGGACGTTGACATTTCTGAGTTCAATGAAGACAATTTGAGAACATAATGATAACTTATACTATGATTGCGCAACAATTAATCAACATATTACATACTCTAACAAAATGTATTGAAATAGCTAGGTTTCAGCATTAACAGTACATCTTAATTAATTAGACTTTTTCAATGGAAACTTTTTTAATCTATATAATTCAATCTCCCTTGCCTGTAAAAAAGTTGGTTTTACATACCTAGATCAGATGATGAAAACAGCCATTACCTTAACTGATAAAAAAGAGTCCAAATGCAGGATGGAAGGGCATGGACACAAGTTAATTTTATAGTTTTCTGAATTATTAGAAGGCATTAAGAAGATAGTGCACCGTTCATCATGCTTTCTGAAAAGTTTTCATCGTTATAAACATTTTATGGAAAATAGCCTTCCCTTTTTAATTAACATAATTTAAAATTTTCTGTTTGGGTTATGAAAAGTAATTCAATTAAATATGCCATGAGTTTTTATGTATTCACAAACGAAGTCCAATCAAATTTGAAATTTTACTGCAGGCAGGAGGATGGAAATAAAATAAGTTTATAGGTTAAATGATCATAGTGCCTTTAAAAGAAATGAGAAATGAAAAATGTGAATAATTGCTTAACATGATTTATTAAGCGCGTTACATTTCGAATTTAGCATGCCCCAATTAAATACTTAACTTATTTAGTAGAGTTGACTTCAGTGTCCAAGGGTGAGAATGAGTCCAAAAGCTTCAGTCCATGATCGGTTCTAAAAGTAGTTCAATTCCAATTAGTTTCTTGTTCATACTAAAATGTAATAAAAGGAAACTACATTTTTAGAGTTGGAAATATGGATAAACTCAAACTATATAGATTGAAAAAAAAAATGAATTAGGTTGGATTCAACCTATTTTAATATAGGTTAAAAAAATATCAACCCAACTCAACTCTTAAGGGTTGGGGAGTTAAAGTGGCTAAACTACTAACCCAATTTTTTTTTCATGAATTTTTTTTTAAAAATGCCCAAATAATGAGTTTCAATATGATATTTTTTTCATAATTCATTCTAGATATACTAAAATATTAACTCATATTGTACAAAATATATAAATTGAGCCAGTTAAGTAAGTTATGCCCTATATGATTTATGCCCCTTTTTGGTGCAAAATTTTCCCCTTTTTTCTTTTTTAATTTTTTAAAAAATAATATAATTTAAATGAGCCAATCTTAATCCATTAGGGTTAATTCATATGATTTTCAAGGGTTCCATGGTTTGGACTAAAAAATATATTTTTATTTGAGTTAAGTTTTTTTCAACCCAACTCAAATTTTATGATTGATTATTTGAACCAATCCATATAATCAGGCCCATATTCCCTCGACACTACATTTCGGTGAGTTCCATATCTATTTTTACAAGTACAACCACACGTGATGTTTTAACATGTATACACTCTCTTTCTAATTTTTAATATAAAACTAAGTGATGAAACCCCTATCAACTCCTGTGATGATGTAAGGGTCTTCATGGGTTTAGTTTTGGAAATAAAATTGATCCGAACTGAACCAATTAGTTCATTAAAGTTGTGGGCCTATTTGTTTTTTTTTTTAATCAGTTTGGTTTGGTTTTTTAGCAATTTGGTTTGGTTTGGATTAAGTTTGAACATTTTTTATGAGATATTCTTCATAATTATTGATATATATATTTGTAATGGAAAAATCTCTTAAGTACAAAAGAATATTTTTTGAAAATTCATTACTAAATGTAACTATTAAAAATTAATATATTATATTTAGAACACTTGATTATAAAATTAAAAAATTATCATAAATAATTATACATAACATTTAGCAAATTGTAACATATTTTTACTAATAGTTTACAAATGACTAAATTTGGGAAAGATAAAAAAATATAGGAAAATTTATAAAAAATTGTAATAAATATAATAAGATTTGGCTTGGTTTGGTTCAAGTTTTCAAAAGACATGAACGAAAATAAACCAACCAATTGTGACAGGAGAAAAATCAAATCAAACCTCATTTATAATCAATTTTGATTGATATTGGTTTGGGTTGGTGTAATTAATTTAGATTGGTTTTAAATACCTTTATTGATTAAGGGCAAAGTTGGAATATAACATTTGATTTGAGGCTTGAGAAGTTGAGCAATCAGCCTTCTAAGCCCAGTACTGAATCTATGTTGCTTTCTCTGGATCGACCAAGTCAAAGCCTTCTTGCCATGTTTCGCTTTCTGTGTGTGTCTGTGTGTGTGTGGAATATAACCACCTCAAATGAAACTTTTGATTCCCGAAATAATGATATGTTTGTCACAAAAGTCACTGACCTTATTCCTAATATAATGCTTCAAATCAAAAAAGCCAAGTGAAATGACAGGAAGCAAAAACCGGCAGGTTTTTCCTGTGATAGTGGGAACTGGGACGTTGACATTTCTGAGTTCGATGAAGACAATTTCAGAACATAATGAAAACTTGTACTATGATTACGCAACAATTAAGCAACGTATTATATACTGCAACTGGCTAGATTTCAGCATTAACGGTACAGCTTAATTAATTAGACTCTTTTAATGGAAACTTTTTTAATCTATATAATTCAATCACTCTTGCCTGAAAAAAAGTAGGTTTTACATGCTTAGATCAGATGATGAAAACAGCTATTACTTTAACTGATAAAAAAATCCAAATGCTGGATGGAACAGCATGGACACAAGTTTTATAGTTTCCTGAAATATAAGAAGGCATTATGAAGATAGTGACACCGTTTTTCACTGCTCTCTCTCTCTCTCTCTCTCTGTGTGGAAAAATTCTACACCAAAACAGGCCGACAAGGGAGGCCAATTCCTTTGACTCATTTTGGTGGTGGCTTCTCTTTTTGTTCTTTTCTGCTTTGTAATGTAATTCAATTAAATTCATGTGCTGTTTCTTTGATTTTTTTTATTACCAAGGTATCCTCACAATCAATAAAAGTAAAACTAATCTCTTAAAAAATCTAAACATAATTTAAAGGGTTGTTTTTTTTTTCAAATAATATTTTTTCACACACACCTAGCTCAAGAAATCAAACTCTATAATGATACTGAAGGCTCAAACTGCTATTATATGTGTCACACCCACTTAGTCATATGTTGTTTCTTTTTGTTCCTTGGTTTTACTTTACTAACTAGCTTCTCAAATAAAATGAGGTGAAATATTAATTAATTAAATTTTTTTCATTTTTTCAATTATAGAAATATCCGATATAAATTGTTTAATATTTGCATATTGAAATTTCAATATATTATTTTTTTAAAAAAAGTAATAAATGAAATATGGGTATAGTCTACAAAGTAATCATAAAAACTACTCAATATTTATATTTTGGACCAAACAAGATTTTTAGAAGATATTTGAATTAAGGATAATATTTCTTGCAAAAATATAAAATCTAAAGGCTTTTTTAAAAAAAAAACAAAAATCTACTATACGTTTGAAGTTGGCTAAGAGTAAGACTATTATACTCCTGAGAGTTCTAATTGAAGAATGAAAGAGCCTTCCTATTCTTTCACAAAAACAGAAAGGAGTGACGTCCATACACAAAAAGAATAGAAGATTCAAGCAATGGTTAAAGGGATTGGACCGGACGGTTAGATCGGTCAGACTGTCAATTGGTCAAGTTAACGGCTCTATCAAGCCAAAAAATCAATTAGGGAGTTAGTACAGATTAGACTGCTTTGGATTGACTTTTGGATCGAGAACCAAATCCAGTTCTTAAAAACCAAACGGCTAAAAAAAAATACCCTTTTTATTTTTCTTTTTTATTTTTTTGATCAATTTTTTTTAATTCTATGATGTTATGCTATATCATGTGGTTTGTTAAGTCATAATAAATTTAAAATATTTGGTTTTATTTTTAAGTTAAGTAACAATTTAATATTTATTTTCTATATTAATATTTTTATATACATATATAATTTTTGTAATTAATTATTATGCTATTGGTTTAACTATTGGTCCAATCTAGTTTGAATCATGTGACTCATGAACTGTTAGTTTTTTCAGTTTAATATTTGATTCAGTCCTGAAAACATTGAATTCAAGCTAACGACGTGAAGACGCGTTGATTTTGTATGCATACAGACAAAAAGCCCATCTTCATTATTCTTTCTAAAACGTTTTCATCAATAATCATCATTATAAATACTTTAAGGAAAATAACCTTCCTTTTTTAATTTACATAATTTAGAAATTGCTGTTTGGATTATGAAAAGTAATGCAATTAAATAGGCCATGAGTTTTTTATGTATTCACAAATGAAGCCCAATCAAATTTAAAATTTCACTGCAGCTTGGAGGATGGAAATAAAATAAGTTTTCTTGATTAAATGTTCATAGTGCCCCTAAAAGAAATGAAAAAAAGGAAAATGTGAATAATGGCTTAAAATAATTTATTAAATGCCTAGCATGATTTTTTAAATCCCTTACATTACCTGTGAATTTATCATGCCCCAATTAAATACTTAACTTTTTTAATATTTAACTTGAGTGCCTAAGGGTGAGAATGAGTCCAAAATGTTCAATCCATGATCGATTTCTAAAAGTAGTTTCAATTCCAATTAGTTTCTTTTTCGTACTAAAATATAATAAAAGGAAACTATATTTTTAGAGCTGAGAATAACAGCCAACTCAAATTACATAGGTTGGAAAAATTCAACCTATGACAGGTTAAATAGACTAACTGATCAGCCTATTTATTTTTTTTGATGAATATTTTTTAAATGCCCAAATGATTAGTTCCAATATGATATTCTTTTATAATTCATTTTAGATACACAAAAATATTAATCCATAATATTTTCACAAAATATATAAATTAAGCTAACTAAATAAGTCATGTCTCAAGATTTATACCCCTCTTTAGTGACAACAATTTCTCCTTTTTCTTTTTTTAATTTTTTTTAAAAATAATATATTTTAAATAGGCCAACCTTAACCCGTATAGTTTATGTGTTATATGGTTTGACTTAAAAAATTATTTTTATTTGGATTAATTTTTTTTTCAACCCAACACAATTCTTGTGACTGATTATTTGAGCCAATTCATATAACTCGGCCTGTATTCCCTCAACACTACATTTTAGTGACTTTCATATCTATTTTTACCCCAAGCACAACCTCGCGTGATCTTTGACATATACTCTCCTAATTTTTGATATAACACGGAGCTAACAAACTTAGTACTCATTAAAAATATTAGTTATAACCTTGGTATTGAAAAAAAAAAAAAGCAATATAGAATTTTCTAATTTTACCCTTCTTGATCAGCCTTTCAAACCCAGGTTGGCTCAAGTAATGATGAAGGGCAAAGTTGGAATACAACATTTGATTCGAGGCTTGAGCAATCAGCCTTCTAAGACCAGTACTGAATTCCTTTCTCGCTGGATCAAGCAAGTCAGAGCCTTCTTATCACGTCTCTGTCTGTGTGCGTGTGTTTTTTTTTTGGGGGGGGGGGGGTTCACATAACCACCTGACAAATGAAATTTTTGATTCCCAAAAGAATGATATGTTTGTCACAAAAGTCTCCGACCTTATTCCTAATATAATGCTTCAAATAAAAAAGGCAAGGTGAAATAACAGGAAGCAAAAACTGGTAGCTTTTCCTGTGATAGTGTGACGTTGTCGACATTTCTGAGCTCGATGAAGACAATTTGAGAACATAATGATAACTTATACTATGATTATGCAACAATTAATCAACACATTATATACTATAACTATATATATATTGAAATAGCTAGAGTTCAGCATTAACAGTGCAGCTGACTCTTTTAATAGAAACTTTTTTTAATCTATATAATTCAATCTCTCTTGCCTTAAAAAAAGTTGGTTTTACATGCCTAGATCAGATATGATCAAAACCGCCATTACTTTAACTGATAAAAAAAAAAAAAATCCAAATGCAGGATGGAAGAGCATGGACACAAGTTTTGTAGTTTTCTGAAATATAAGAAGTCATCAAGAAGATAATGACACTGTTTTATACTACTGTGTGTGTGTGTGTGTGGATAAATTCTCCGCCAAAACAGGTGTCATTTTGCGGGAAGGGACTAGGGGACAAGGGAGGCCAATTCCTTTGACTCATTTTGTGGGTGGCTTCTGTTTTTGTTCTTCTCTGCTTTGTAATGTACTTCAATTAAAGTCATGTGTTTTTTTTTTTACCAAAAAAAAGTCGTGCTGTTTCTTTGTTTTTTTTTTTTTAAATTGCCAAGGTATCTTTACAATTGATAATTGTGTAACTAATCTCAAGAAAAATCGGAGCGTCATTTAAGGGGTTGACCCCTCTTAAATAATGATTTTCTGTACACAAATTTAAGAATCCATGTAGGCATACATACACGGTATGCCATCTCACTTGCCACACCAAGAGAAAAAAAAAAACCTCTTCATTATGGGAGAACTTCATTATAGGATTATGGATACTAATTATTACAAATAAAACCAAATGAAATTTTAGGAGGATTGAAATGAAATAATTTTTTTGGACTAAATGACCAAAGTGCCATTAATAGAAATGGAAAACGGAGAATGTGAATGATGACTTAACATGACTTGTTAACTGTGTAACATGATTTCTTAAATCTCTTACATTACTTGTGAATTTATCAGGCCATAATTAAATCCTTAACTTGTTAAACCATTATCTTGACTTGTTAAAAATGTTATATTACTTGCTAATTTAGTTCCTTACATTATATTACTAGATAAGTCCGTTACATAGATCTAACACAAGTTAAATAATTAACAAGTATTGTAAGAAATTTAACAAGTCATGTTAAACAATGATTCACATTCTATTTTTTTCACTTTTATTAAGAGCATTTTGGTCATTTAACTAAGAAAATTTGTTTCATTTCAGTCCTCTTACCTTGTAATGAAATTTCGGATTTGATTAGGTCTCATTTGTAATGATGTTACATCCATGGTCTTATAATGAAATTCTCCCCTTCATTATTCTTTAGGAAAAGTCTTCATCATTATAAATATTCAGTAAAGGTATATTTTTGCCCCTGAAGTATATTTTAGGGAACACTCAGCACTCTAAATTATTTGGTATAGCATTTTTGCCTTTGAAGTAATTAAAACATATGATTTTTCACTTTGACGTTAAATACTTACAAATGTTTGTTAGATAGTTAAATTATTTTCTTTTACATCATATTAATGATCAACATTTATTATTTTACCATTTGGCTAGAAAATGTTGTGTTTTAATTAATTTAGAAGAAAAATGTTGCATTAAATAATTTAGGTTGTTGACTGTTTCTCGAAGAATACTTCTGACCAAAAATGCACATTCATCCTAAATATTATTTTATGGACAACCTACCTTTTTTAAATTAATTTACATATTATTAGAAATTTATGTTTGGAATATGGAAAATAATACAATTAAAAGAGCCTAGAGGTTTTAGATTTAGGAGGAAATGGCAGGGTGAGGTTGTAGCCTGGAAGAATTACACAATACAAAGTCTGTTTTTTTTAGTATTGATATAATATAAAGAAAGAAGATGATAGACAATCATAGCCCAGTACTAGATTAGATTATATAATTAAATTTCTTAATTGTTGTTACTTAAAATTACTATGTTATATATCAACCGAGTCATATCAAGCTAGTGGTCCATATACCACAATGATACCTTGACATTTCTTATAACAGGAAGGTGAGGGTTTAAACCCACAAGCGTGTGCACCTCTTTTTCCCTATGAAATTGAAAAGTGAGAAGGCTTCATTTTCTCTAAACAAACACGTTTGGTTGCATTTTTTTTTATAGGAAAAATGATAAAAAGATACTTTTAAAACATGCGAATGATAAATAAGTATTGCGAAATATCATCATCATCATGTAGTCATTAACTTGGAGGCTTGTCTGGCATATTAATTTTTGATGAAATGACTAATTTGGCCCTAATTTAAAATATGAAATGAGACATATGGAGAACAGTGATTAATTAATAATAACAGATAACAATTTATATTGGGCAAATGAATAAAACTTAATAGCAAATTACAAGTTTTTTTGGACATTTTTTGTTGGGTTGTCGAGTGTGAGTGGACTTGACTTGGTGTGAAGAAAAGTCCTACATTAGATAGTGTTAGGCTAGAGAAGAGATATATAAGTGAAAAGGACTTATAAACTTAATGTTAATGTTTTGGTTTAAATTATGGTGTCATGCTCATTTATATGTATCCTTTTGGAATCATTGGGTGGCTCAACTATGTTCTCCTATTCTCATCAATAAAATGCAACACATAGAAGACAGTAATTACTTAAGAATATGGAATGGTAACTTCTTTTGAACAAATGACTAAAACCTAATAATAAATTATACGTACCATTCTGCTTTTTTTTAAATACTTGGAAATTTATTTTGAAAAATGAATAAATAAGTATAAGGGAATTTTAAAACTTTTATTGTATATTAGAGCTAAAAGAAATGAGATTAATCAGATAAATGTGGATAATACAGTAGTTTTAGTAAATTACATGACGAACAGGCATACATTAATTTTATTAATACACTAGAGAAACATTTCATTTTTTAATTATTATTTGTCTTAAAACTCTCATCTAATCTACAGATATTTTACCATAATTAAAATGCAGTAATTAATTTATGTAGTAAAAGAATTAAGGGTACTAATATAAAAATACATTTGAAAAATCATGACTAATATTGTCTTAGAATTGTAAAATGATATATAAATATAAACAGAATTTTATTTTAATTTTTTTTACCAGCAACGATGGACTTAAATTAAATTTTATTTTAAAATTTTCGTATTAAAAGAAACGAAAGGAGTATAATTATAATTATTGACTCTTCGTTTAGAGAAAAAAATAGCACAAATCATAAGGGTCCATGGGTTTAATTGTGCAGCTTCGCATCTTTTAGTGTTTCTTTTGTTGTATTCGCATCTGTGACGGAGCAACAAGCGAAGCTTGTTTGATTTTATTCTATATTTTTTATATATTTTTAAATAATTCTGCAAAGTAAATTTTTTTAAAAATTTAAAAAATAAAAAATAAAACAATTTGTTATGTTAAAATCATTATTAAGGTAAACATATCTAAAGTAATGAAATAAAAGAAGATGGAATTATTATTAATAAAAACATGATATTCTTGTTATCTTTTCACTAGCTGTGCAAAATGTAAAATAATGTAGTTTGAATAAAGTATTCAGTTGGCCGAAAAAAAAGTGAAATAACAAAACATTAAAAAAGATATTCTTATTATTTTAATTTTTCAAATAAATTTCTATATCTTTAAATAGATAATAGAAAACTTATCTTCTAAAATTATTTTTTTGAATTAAGAAAACACATTTTTAAATTTTTTATTTTTTATTTCACAACAAAAACCGTGAATTCTTTCCTATTTCTTTCTTCTTCGTACTCCATTTCCAGTCGCTTTGTAAAATGTGATGGGATGATAATTTTTTTTAGAAAAAAAATCAGAAGACATAAATTATTGTTAACTAATTTATAATTTACAAAAAATATTAAGTGAAATATTAATTTTTTTAAAAAATATTCATATATTTTTATTTACGTCTTCTTAAGAGTTCCTAAATAACACATGGTTTTAAAATATTAAGTATAAGTATTTAAATACAATGAATAAAAAAGCAAAGATAGAAATAAAAATATAAAATTTACTTAATATCTTATATTTTAAATTTTGTTTTGAAAAATGACTTATATTGTGTGTTATAGTCTTATAGAGATAGTAAGATGTTAAGAAACGAAAAAAATTCAAAAAAAGAGAAGGTGGCAAAAGAGATGAATGAGTCAATGAGGAAAGTCAGCAAACGTGCCGTGGGAAACAATTCACAATTTCACTTAGATACCATTACCAGTGGTGTCTCTCACCCTCTCGTCACCCTCGGGTGGGTCCCATGTGGAGAGCTGGTTCTGCGAGATTTTTCGGGGCAGGGCATCCAGTGGCCAATGTCCCCACCTCTATATATATCCTTCATATTACAGACTTCTGAATCAGAGCATCAAGCTTTTGATTTATGCATTGCTAATCTTTCTTTTCATTTAGGTGACTGCGTGAACAAGCTCGGAAGCATTCGTTGGCCGACGTCGCTTCCCCTGCAGGTAAACTCCCTTGTATATATACTCCAATATCATCTCTAGACATGGAAACGTTTTCTGCTACAATTTCTCCAGTTACTAAATATGTATCTTCGTCCATTCTTCACATATTTGGGATTGCTTGTTTCCACGAAACCTTGCTCTACTACTACAGCATCACTTTCATAGATGGCCTCCTCGTCGACGAGGGCTTCGATCTTTGCATCCGGTTAGTGAATAAGACGACAGCGTACTGAAAAACATTTCTCCCCACCACCATTCGTCGGACATCTTCGCTACTCTGAGTGGGCGAGATTCAGGGAACGGCGAATGGGTGGACGACGGGGATGCTGGAACCACCACGGTCCTAGACGCTGCGCCGTCGTCATCCACTTGCCAAAGAAACCTTGTCGTTGTTATCGTGGACGACTTCCATCTTCGCTTTCGTTGGCCTTTTCGTACGGATCCTCTCATGTCACCTCAATCGATCTCTTCGTTACGTTGACCGTTTGGATCACGTCATGTCGCCAGGGAAATAGAACGTGAAGATTGAGGGGAGAGAGATGAGGGAACGAGACTCAGACAAGAGACATTAGGGAGTAGGGGCTGTTAGAAATTCTCTCTGGATCATGAATATGCGTTTCTCACCTTGAAATTCGCTTCATTTTGTTGCTTATGATGTAGGGTCCCAGACGGACCATAAAATCATTTCGTAGAGAAGATTCCTGAGTTGGTCCCACATTTATGATCGACCAAACTGATTAGGAGAAAATCTTTGGTACGCGCCTTATTAAGCTCTCAGTTCTTTTAGGTCATCGGCTTGAACAAGTTGCAATGCAATCCTCAGCGGGCGACACTTACCCCCCTAGGTAAACTCCCCACTACATAGATATACACGCACTCAAATATCATCTCTGCTTCCATGAGTCCATCGTCTCATTTCGCGCTTCAATGGCTTCTGGTAAATGCGGAAAGTCGTTTCGCATCACCTGAAAAAGAACGCAGATCCAACATTCTGATGTTCTTGGTTCGGAAAGTTGGTTTCTATGAATCAGAGAAGATTGTAGAGAGCGAGAGAGAATGTTGGAGGTAAGACTCGGAGAAGAGAGAGAGAGAATATTATGGAGAGAGATCGTGAGCAAAGTAGGAGAATGGAGAAGAAAGAGACAGAGTGAGTGAGAGTGAGGTGAGACTCAGAGAAGATAGAAAAGATTGTAGAGAGAGTGCGTGAGGGAGGTGGGATTCGGAGAAGATTCGAGAGAGAGAATTTTGTACGGGGAAAGAGAGAGAGAGAGGGGAAGGAGAGAGTCGGAGAAGAGAGATGAGGGAACGGCCGGTCGGCGTTCAGTGAATGAGGGGAAAGCGTCCGGAAGGTCACTCGCTGCTCCCTCATCGGCCACTTGCTGTTCCTACAGATTGCCTTGGTTCAATTGGAAGTTTTGTTAATGAAGACGACGAAGTATCGAGTGACCCAAAGCTGCGAAAGGGGCCATAGGAGAGGGGCCTATTATCTGGGAATTTGGAATTTGACCGATTTGCCTTTCATATTTTTTTTAATCGAACAATTATTAATTTGACACTCACGTACAAATTATCTATATATGCTATGGTATCTGAGAATTTTACCATCAATTGTCTTGCTCACATTCATCGTTTAATTGTTCAACTTCCAAGACATGTATGTTTGGGTGTTAAATCTAATTATTCTCTCATTATCATATATAAAAATAGAAGAATAATTAACGGCGAGTTACTGCGAACAATATGCAGGGATGAGTGATGAGTCAAGTAATTCAAAGGGAAAACAGCGCCTGGGAGATCATATAGGTTATGGAAGCATCTATGGTTGCAATGATAATAATAACAATGGTAATGATAATGGAAATAATCCATCAAAGAGAAAAAAATGCATAGGAGATTACATGGGTTATGGAACCACGTATGTTTCTGATGATAAAAATGATAATGGAAAAAACAAGGCATCAAAGTGCATAGGAGATTATATGGATTATGGAAGCACTTATGTTTCTGATAATAATAATAATAACGCAAATAATAATGCATCAAAGTGCATAGGAGATTATATGGGTTATGGAAGAACTTATGTTTCTGATGATAACGGAAACAATCCATCGAAGAGGAGCACCAAGAAGGCGACCATAGGCGACCTGCTAGGCTACGGGAAGAAGCCACCTCCCACCAACAACTAAACAATGGTTCTCATATCATTTGGTGTCAGGCTTGTGTGTTCGTTCCTGTTTTTGTTTCTTCTCTCCTTCGCAATATCCTTTAAATGAAGCCATTTGCAGTTTCATTGTGTTCCTTTGGTTGTGCTTGGAGGCCCTCGATGGTAAAAATGATAATCACTTGATCAGAACTGTCTTTGTTAGAGTGTTTATGTTTAGTGTACGGATCAGAATTCTCGTTTCAACTTTCAACGCAAAAAGGCTAATAAAGCTTCGTTAGGGTACTCCGACAATATTATATTGTATGCACAGGCACGGACATGAAAGACCTCGATTTTCAAACTAATATTTAAATATTCCCACTGGTCCCTATCCCTGTTATAGGCAATTGTGTGGTTGCTGTTTTGTTTCTTCTCTCCTTTGCAATATAATATGCTTTAATGTACTGTTTCATGTGTTTCTTGGTTTTACTTGGAAGCCTTCGTTGGAGAAAATGATACTCAGTTTATCAGAAAACTCTCCCTCTCACTCTCTATATGTGGTTAGTGTTATATTATAGTGCGAGAGAAGTTTTGTTGGAAGACTACAAGAATATTTGCATATTGCTAGCTAGTACAAGAACGGACTCTGCTTATGGAAACGATTAATTAATTAATGCGAGACCCTATAAAGAGCGAACTAATGTAAGATTAATTAATTGGATTTTCAAACTTTTGTTGTAGAGTCTTATAAAAAGTATCAGTCCTTCCATGTTAAATTATAAAATACTTTTAAAAGAATTTTTTCGTCCCAAAATATAAGACACTTTAAATATATTAAAGTTTCATTAAATGTGTCAATTTCAATATTACTCTTTCTTTCTCTACAATTAATTTTTATCTCTTTTTTTAATATATTAAATAATGGGTATTTTTGAAACTTTACACTTTTATTTTGGAAAGATAAAATTATTAAATGTATTTAATGAGGTTTATTAATATGTGAGATTTTGCCTAAAAGTGTTTTATAATTTAGGACGGAAGGAGTATTGGAATAGCACTGTATTCATAAAATTGTTTTTGCTTCTACTTTTTTACTTTATAATTATACACAGAACCTAGTAAATTATTAATAAGTTGATAATAATTATAACTTCATCAAAAATAAAAGCTAGAGGTTAGGCAAGACTGGAAGGCAATGGAGATAGATGTCATATTCCACAATTAGCAAGACTTTTTTTTTTTACTAAATTACTGTAATTGATTGTTCATTAAAAAATATAAGGCATTTTTTGAGAAGTTAGATATTAAAAAATGTTAGGCATTTTAGTTTTTTGAAGTGTAATCATTGTCTTTTTTTTAAAAGTGACTATATTGATGAATGACTTTATATTTATTGTAAGATGTTTAGTAAAGGTAAGTACTGCCCCACGCTCCCCCCTCTCATTTCTTTAATCTTTCTCCACAATTCTCATCATTTTAAAAATTGAACTTGTTAAAATCTCTCACTTGGGCCTCCATTCCTCCCATCAAATAAGCCTAACATTAATGAGTTAAATATTTAATAATCATTTACTTGATAATTTTACAACAAATAATTTTAAATATTAATTCGCTACGTTATCAATGACTAGTCCCTTCCACCAGGGGTGAAGCCAAGAATTTTTATTAAGGAAAGTTCAGATCACAAAGTATATATAATAATTAAAATAAAGTTATATGTATATATATTACTGACATAATTAAATATTTTAACATATATATTTTTATTCAATTTTACACACTTATAACAATATATATATATATATATTATTTAAGTTTTGCCCATCAATTTTTTTATATAAAAATTATTGGTTATTATGTTTATGATAAATGTTTTAGCAATTTCCTTTTCAATATAAATTATCATTAAATTGGTACAAATTTTATCATTCCTATAAGCATTAAATGATTTAAATACATAATTGGAATATAAATTTCTGTTCAATGTAACAAATGCTATTACTTATTTATTGAATTTATTATTTAATTCTTTCAATTGATAATCATAGTAAATAAATATATCAACACATTAATAATGCTCAATTGTCATAAAATCTTTATGTCAATGAGATCATATTATATCAGAGTAAAAATCATACATATAATAAATTTTAATAGCTTGACTATTTAAAAAAATAATTTTTTTAGAAGAATATCTCCACTAAAACTCTTAACTTTTGAAAAAGTAATTTTATGATATATATCAAATATATAACATTCAATATTTCTTGGAATTTTTGTTGCAGTGCTTACAAAAGTTTGTTAATAAGAATTCTCATAATTTCTTTCATTAAATATAAAATAAAATCAAAATAAAATCACACCAATACTTTAAGAGCATGTATAACATTATTTTGTTGAAAATAAGTAGATCCTATAACAATCATATTGTCAAACTATTGAAATAGTTGCTTTATATATATATATGTGTGTGTGTGTGTGTCTGTAAAAGACTACATATAAAATTAAAATGAAAATTTCATCTAGTATTTCATGACTTTTATATTGTGCTAACTTACAGGAGACAGAAATATATAACACCTATATTTTACTAAAAAAATTAAAAAGTTAGAGGGAGCTGTGGCCCCTGCCAGTCCCCCCCTCTCCACCCTTGCCTTCTACTAAATCTAACCCGTTGTTAGAATAATTTGTTATTTCCAAATGTTTTATCTTCACATAAACATGTTTACAACCTGGCTAACATTAAATTACATGTTAATATTTATTACCCTATGCATATAAGAAATATAAACAACAGTTTCTTTTATTTTAATTTTTTTTCATCCATATACATATTAATTTAATTCAATTTATAATTTCCCAGTTGGTTTCACACGTATAAGTTTTTTATTTACTACTCATTTTTTGCAGTAAGTCACACACTTATCTTTTTATTACAGGTCTCATATTATATTTTTATTTTTGCTTATTATAACAAAATTAAAAAATTGACCATGTAAAATTTTTTAAAAAATATAAAAAAATTTTAAAAAACAATACTATCCAACATTAATTACTTAATATAGATATATATTAACAACAAGCCCCTTCTTTCACTGTTCTTCGTCAAAAGTTTTCATCATTATAAATAATATTTTATGGAACATATCCAGTAGAGAATATTTATTTATTCTTCATATTTAAATAATATACCTGCATATACATCGTAGATGTTAGGATAGAGGGGATTGCTCTTGAGGGGATTGAACGTAGATAACAGAATCAAACAATATACTCCCTTCATTTAAAAATATAAAATATTTTTTAAAGAGTTAGATATTAAAAAATATAAAAAATTTTCAGTCTTTTAAAATATAATTATTGTCTTTTTTAAAAATGCTCCTATTGATAATGATTTTATATTTATTGTAAGGTATTTAATAGGGGTAAATATGAAAAGATATGGTTAGTTAAAAAGTAGATAACTACTTTATTAGGGGTAAAATTCAGTTAAAAATACCTTATATTTTTAAACGAAGTGAGTATATATATATACACGCTTACCACCCACTGTGTGCGTGCACAAATAAAGTGAGATTTGTGAATTTTTATAGATTTTTTAATATTTTTTATTTTATTATATAAATTTTTTTCTTTTTTTAATTTTAAAAAGGAAAATTTTTTATTTTATTATACAAATTTTTTTCTTTTTTTAATTTTAAAAAGGAAAAGTTTACAAAAATCTACAAAACTATCTATTTCAAAAATTTAAATCTATTTTTGTCAACAGTTAATTGTTTTAGCAGCAACACTATATCTCTCCTCTTGAAAGAGGTAATGTGTTTGAATCTATTGTTGGCATATTAGTGTACTTGTGTGAGTGCGTCTATCTCTCTTTTCTATAGGAAAGGGTTAGATTAGGGATAATTTTTTTAAAAAAATTAAATCCATGGATATACATATCATATATTCCTTTCGTTAGAAAATATAAGGCATTTTTTGAGGAGTTGAATGTTAAAAAACGTAAGGCATTTTTAATCTTTCGAGAAGTAATCATTACCTTTTTTTTTTTCAAAAGTATCCCTATTGATAGTGACTTTATATTTATTATAGGGTGTTTAATAAGAGTAAATATGGAAAGATAGGATTAGTTTGAAAGTAGGTAATTATTTTATTGAGGGGTTAAATTCGATTAAAAATGCCTTACATTTTTTAACAGAGGGAATATGAATGAGATTGAGATGTCTGTTCCTCACTCGTTCTTCATGACCTACCCCTTTTTTTACAAATTAATTTATATATTTAGAAATTTACATATGTTTGGATTATGGAAATTAAAATAATACAGTTTAAAAAGCCAGAAGTTTTTAGATTGAAGAGGACAAGTGGTACGGTGAGGTTGTCGACTGTAACAATTAATTATACAATACAAAGCGTGCTGTGAGTTTTGACATAATTATAAATAAAGAAAGTGATAGAAAATCACAGCTCAATACAAACAAGATTTTTCAAACAGTACAATTCTTTTATAAGTCAGATTTTCATGATTACAAGTACTTAAATTAAATTCGATTGTATAATTAAATTATATTTTTAATTATATTTTATCAAGCAAGTCACATCCAGCCAGTGCCTATTGATTTTGTACCAAAGAGGTCTAGTACTTTGTTTGCATTTTGTTTAGGATTCAAGTACAAATATACTCATCAAATGGTTGGCTAAGAACATTTAGTAATTTAAAGTGAGAAAAAGAGTAAAATACTCATAACGTTATCTCGCCATTAGTTTTTAGCGTTAAATGTAGACTGTGTTATTGACTGTGCTTGCCACGTGTCAGTTTTTACTGACGTGGACTAAAAAATAGGCCAAAATACTCACAAAGTCATCGGCCAAGAGCATTTAGTACCTTAAAGTGAAAAAAAGGCAAAATACTCATAACATTAATGAAGTTAGTGTAAAAGTGATCAGTCTATCATTTCCCTTAAATGTTGACCTTTTTTCTAACACCTAAGCAAAAATTGATCATTTTTTCACTGATATAGACAAAAAATTTTCTTAAGTTAATTTCCATAAAGGTTGATCGATGACATATCTCACCAAATCTCATTTTTTCATTGATGTATCTCACTTCCTCCCTCCCTCCCTCTCCACTTATTTTTCTTGTCTACAAAACCTGATATTTAATACAGTGAGATAGGTTGTATAAAATTGAAAATTGAGACTAAGCAAACCTCTTATGCTGCCTACCTTAAGAATATTGCTACAATCTTAAACAATTTCATTTACGATAGGTTCAAAATTTTTAAATAATTTTTGCCACTGCTACAAAAAAGAGAACGATTTAACTTGATGTTTGGTAAAAATTTTATTTTTTCACATGGTATTCATATAATCACTACTGTAGAAAATAAAATTAATATCACCTTTTAATGTCAGTTATTATAAAAACTGATGTTAAAAAAAGTTGGTGGCATATTTGTAAATAAAGGGAGAACATTTAACGTCGGTTATTAAAAAAACCACAGTGAAAAGGTATTTAACGTCGGTTATTAAATATATTGACGTGTAAAACAAAGTAAAAAAAATTATTCTTATTTCATGTCGGTTATTGTTAATAACTGATGTGAAATAATATTAATTAAAAATAAAAAAATAATTACTTTTAACGTTGATTTTAAGGAAAAATGACATTAAAATATTTATAAAAAAATAAAAAAAGTATCATAATTGAAACCACGTCGTGGCTTCTCACAACTTTAAAAACTGTGTTCTGCATATTTGAAGCAAAACACAACAGATCTCCCATTTCAGTTTGGCGTTTCGGTCTAGCATTGAAGGGTCATGCCTTTTCCCTCAATTACCTCTAGAACTTCCACCATTGTGGGTCCCTTCGTCTTTCACTGTGGATCCGCCTTTCCCCTCCATTATAGCTGTCTCCCTCTTTCTTGTTCCTTGTTCCTTCTTCTTCCTCCATTTTTACAAGTTAGATATCTCTCTCTTTTTCTCCTCCTTCCCTCTTCCTTCTTCTTCCATTATTGTTAAATGCTCATCTATTTCAATAATTTTTGGTCCTTTATTGCTTTGAAGTTTCATATTTCTTCTCTAGCCTTCCTTTTTCATTATTGAAGATTTGAGTTTCATTTTCTTCTTCATGCATGAGGTGTTCCAAGTAAGTTTCATTTTTTCAAATTATTTTCTTTGATTTCTGGAATATTTATCTTAGATGGATAGATTTATACTGAAATTTTATGAATTTGTAATTATAATTGTTGATATTTTAAATTTGATATTGTTGTTGAAATTTATAAATTTTTTTGTTGTTGAAAATTTGATGTTGCTGAATTTGTATTAGAATTTAAAAATAGCTTGAGATTTGATTGATTTGGGTTAAATTTGATTGTTGAAATTTTGGAATATCATATTTTAAGGGGAAATGCTGTCAAAATTTTTTTCTAACTTTATAATTTGATAAACAAATATAATTT
This sequence comes from Prosopis cineraria, assembly GCF_029017545.1. Classification (NCBI taxonomy): domain Eukaryota; kingdom Viridiplantae; phylum Streptophyta; class Magnoliopsida; order Fabales; family Fabaceae; genus Prosopis; species Prosopis cineraria. Next base: position 19,808,878 of record NW_026555340.1, on the reverse strand, counting down.
CAATAATAAAATATATATGTTTTTATATAATCAAATTTTTTGAATTTTTATTTTTTTTCATTTAAATTGTTATATATATGTTTTTAGAAAATGCTTAGGATTATATTTTTTAAATTGTTATTGTTTGGGAGTCTGATTTGAAATTACCTAGAATTATATTATTTAAATTTAATTGTTATTGAAATTTGTGGAGGTCCTATTTTAAGGAAAAATTTTACCAAAATTTTTTCTAATTTTTTCAAAATTTATATTTTGGTAGTTAGATAACGGACCGTATTTGGATGAATTATAGGAGAACAAGTGAAGAATATGAAAACAGGGTAAAATATTTCTTTGAATTTGCTAAGAGGAATGCTCTTAGTAAAAATGGATTGTATTTTTGTTCATGTGTAAAATGTTTAAAAGGGAGTTGATTAGGTATTGATGAAATTAAAGAGCATTTGCTTTGTGATAGGATAAATTTGAGATATAAGAAATGGACATGGTATGGTGAAACTGAAGGATTAAGTTCTATTTTCTAAGAGCAAGAAGTAGGTGATGAGGATGCTTGGGATGATAAAATAGAAGATATGATTTGTGATATTGAAATGGAGTCCTTTGCGCAAGTACATGCATCTGAGAGCTTGTAGAATGATGCAGAGGAGCCTTTCCATCTAGGGTGTAAAAAGTATACATGTTTGACAGGTGTATTGACATTAGTCAACTTGAAAGCGAGATATGGATAGACTAATATAAGTTTTACTTGATCGTTTGAATGTTTGGTAGATATATTTCTCAATGGTAATACACTTCCCAACCGTCACTATGAGGCTAAAAAAATTTTGTGCCCGATGGACATGCAGTATAAAAAAATACATGCTTGCCCTAATGATTATGTGTTGTATAAAAAGGAATATGAAGGGTTACATAAATGTTTAATATATGGGGTGTCATGATATAAAGTAAAGAAAGACATCAGTGGTGATGATAATAAGATCATTAAAAGCTCACCTTCAAAGGTGCTATGGTATCTTTCAATAATACCATAGTTTAAGCATTTGTTTCTTAATGCCACAGAAATAAAGCATTTGAGATAGTATTTTAATAAGAAAGTATTTGATGGTAAACTTGGACACCTGGCCGATTCTCCTTAATGGAAGATGATCGCTTAATTTTAGTAGTGAGCTAAGGAACCTTCGACTTGAACTTTGTGTGGATGGAATTAACCCTTTCGGTAATCTCAGAAGCACATATAGTGCGTGGCCAATTCTACTAGTAATTTACAATTTACCCCCATTGTTATGTATGAAACGCAAATACATGATGTTGACCATAATGATCTTTGGACCAAAATAACTTGGAAATGATATTGATGTCTACTTGACACCTTTGATTAAAGATTTAAAGATGATGTGGAAGGAGGGTGTCGATGTATTTGATGCTTACTAATAGTAGTTCTTTAGACTACGTGTTATGATTTTTTGCACAATAAATGACTTTTCTACATATGAAAACTTGTCTGGTTATAATGTCAAGGGGCATAAAGTATACCCTATTTATAAAAAAGGCACATACTCTCAACATTTGAAACATAAAAAGAAGACAATCTATCTTAGTCATAGGAGATTTCTTAGTCAATATCACCCTTATTACAGATTGAAAAAGGCTTTTAATGGCTCACAAGAGTATGAGTTTTCTCTAAAAACATTAACTGGGGAGCAAGTTTACCAACGGGTGGATAAGATTAATATAATCTTTAGTAAGAATTGAAAGATTGCAAGCAAGAAGAGTTTGTAAAAAAAAGAGGTCTATCTTCTTTGATTTGTCATATTAGCAGTGGCTTGATGTGAGGCATTGTTTTGATGTGATGTGTGTGGAAAAAATATTTATGATAGTCTTGTAGGTACACTCCTACACATTAATGGAAAGACTAAGGATTGGATAAATACTAGACTAGACTTGGTTGAGATAGGAATAAGAGAAATATTATTTGCTTGACAAGAAGAGGGAAAGAGGACTTATTTGACTTCTGCGACCTACACACTTACAAAAAAGGAGAGAACAAGCTTCTATGAGTGTTTACATGGTATTAAAGTGTCATAAGGATATTCTTTTAATGTGAAAAATCTTGTGTTGATGAATGATTTGAAATTAATAAGCTTGAAATCTCATGATTGTCATGTATTGATGCAACAACTGTTACCGGTGGCTATTCAAGGCATATTGAAAGATGATGTGAGGCATACAATTACAACGTTATGTAGTTTCTTCAATTCTATTTATAGCAAAGTCATTGACCTTGATAAGTTAGATGAATTAAAAAACAAAGGTTATATCATTTTGTGCTAACTAGAATTGTACTTTCCTCTAGCTTTTTTTTTTAAAAATATTATGGTGCATTTAATTGTTCACTTGGTGAGGGAAATAAGGCTCAGCGGCCTTGCCTATCTTAGGTAGATGTATCCATTTAAGTGTTACATAAAAATATTAAAGGGATATTCAAAGAATTCATATCATTCTGAAGCCCTTATTGTTGAAAGATCTGTTATAGAAGAGGTCATACAATTTATACCAAATACCTAAATGGGGTAAAGGCTATTGGAGTTCTAAAATCTCACCATGAGGGGAGTAGTCTTATAGGTAAGGGAACACGAGAGGTCAAAGTGAAGAATATGTGTCGTGAAGAGGTGTTGCAAGCTCATTTTTACATCTTGAATAAATTGAAAGAAGTCTAATGTTCCTTAGATATTCACAAGAAAATGTTGAAGGACAAAAACCCAAAAAAAAATGATATGCAACTAACTAATGAGCATAACAAGACATTTTGCAATTGGTTTAAGGGAAAGGTTTGCAATGAGGCCAATGGGTCTGATATGATAAAATGGTTAGTTAAGGGGCCTCATTTTGAGGTTGTATGTTGGGGCAGATTTGACATAAATGGTCATTCATTTTATACAAAGGCTCAAGATAAAAAAAGTACTGTACAAAATAATGGAGTGATTGTGGTGGCTAAAGCTCAACATTTTTTTAGTTCAAAAGATAAAAATCCAAAATGGGCACCTATGCTCTATTATGAAATTATTAAAGATATTTGGGAGATTAATTACACCAAATTTAAAATTGCAGCATTCAAATGTAAGTGGGCTCATAAGAGTGGCATCCAAATAGGCAAGATTGATGGGTTTACTTTAATGGATCTCAATAAGCTGGGTCACATTGATGAGCCCTTCAGTTTAGCGAATCAAGCAAAACAAGTGTTTTATGTGACTGATCCAGCAAATAAGTGATTGTATGTTGTTTTTCAAGGCAAAAGACAGGCTGTTGATGCAAATGGTGATGATGACCATAGTTTTGATGTTGATGAGACTCCACCTTTCATAATAAATCTACTTTAATTTAGTAGAGTGGATGAGACAGATAATGAATATGCTTTTAGAGATAATCATTGCGAAGGAATTTGGGAGAATGAATAAAGTAATAGTTTTTTTTTGTTTATTATTTTAACTCATGTTCTTTTTTGTTATTTGATCTTGTTTTTTTACCTATATTTTTACATTTATGATTTATCTATCTTATCTTGTTTGCAACAGGCATATAGAGCGTTCTAAAGGAGCTGATAATCCTACTAATTCACCCAGTAAGAAAAAGGGTAGAGGCTTGACAAAATTGAGAGAGTTAGCCATATGTTATGGGTCTACAAAGAGGTTACATGTTGATCACAGCTCGATTTTGTTTCACTTGGCACTGAGGGAGATCATTTTATCAACTTCATTGGCCTTCAAGCTCGCGGTAAAATTAGTATCCTATACAAGGATTAGAGACAAGTGCCACAAGCTATTAAAGATCAAGTTTAGGAAAAAATTTTGGTTAATATCACAAACATTTGTAGTTGTTATTTTTTTTGGTATTTTTAAAAATTTTAATCTATTTAATGTTTAATTACTGTGCAGCTAACATATGATATTCTTGCTACCCCTAAAATGAAGAAACATTGGTTAAAGAATGTTATTGAGTGATGGAAGGATTTTAAGTCAACATTGACCAGAGAGTACATCCGTGCAAATGGAAAGAAGGTAGGTTGAGATCTATGTCAAGAGTACAATTTTTTTTATCAAGACACTTGAAGACAGTTTGTGGCATCTTGGAACGACCTTGAATTCTAGGTGATAAGCTACCACTTAATTTCTATCTAATGTTGTTTTATATGATTCACTAATTTAATTTGTCTTCATTTTTCTCCATTTCATTTACATACTACTAACATTTTCATATCATTTTAATGATAGGCATCTCTACAATATTTGTTGTGCAATGGGAAAACAAAATACATTTGAATTTTTGTGCCCGAAAGTTGTGCAAAAAACTCATAATGTAGTACATAGAAGGATGACATACGTGATGAATCATATGTCGGATATAAATTACCATGTTATCTAGTGCCAATTATTGATGGGCAAGTATTTGTTATTCATGCATGTGTATGTGTGTATATATATTCACATTATTTAATACCTATTTAAATTTTTATATGTTGCAGTTATCATTGGTACTTTGTGTTCTTTGCCCAAATCAAATGAAGTACACTGATTTTGTTCTTTGGGAAAAAAACCAAGTGAAGAGCTAATATGGATTTTCAATAAGTAAGTTTTAATTTATATAAAACTTTAATTCATTAGATATTTATACTTTTATAATGTGTTTTCATTTATATGCTTACTCTTGAGGAACACAAGCCAAAATCATCGATTGAATGGATTTACCTAAATGTAAGTATATATAAACTTTTAAATTTCATATTTAATTATCCCTCATATTTAATTTTTAAATCTTCATTTATTTCAATGCCGTAGGTAGCCAAGAAGCACATAATATGGATATTATGTTATCCATTATATATATGAAATAGTTCAAGTTGGGACTATAGAAAGATTGTAAGAGGTATTTTATTTTTTTGGTTTTAGTTTAAATTTTTATATTTAATTCCATAAAAGTATATTATTCTAATAAATTTTATTATTTAGATTTTTAAAATATGGAGCCCTATAATGGAGAAGAGATTGATGGCATTCGAGATGTATTAGCTCAACAACTTCTCCAAGAGTACTTTTCGAAGTGAAGAGAGGTTTAACAAAATTGTATAGCATTTTAGTAGTTGAACAATTATATATATAGATTACATATTAGTTTTATGGAGAACATATTGTTTTAATTTATTTTATAAATATATAGTATAGTTGAATACTCATTGTGAATTTACTGGCTGACTATTTGTATTATTGTATAAACTATAAAATTTGCAAGTTTAAAATTATGGATGTCAAGAAAAGCAAAATAATTTTTTTAAAAAAACTTTTAACAACAGTTGTATAAAAAATCAATGTTAAAAAACTTTTAATATCGGTTTTCATTAATTAACCGACATGAAAATTGAACTTTCTACATTGGTTAATATAAATAACCGACATGAAAAGTGAACTTTTCAAATAGGTTAATATAAATAACTAATGTGAAAAGTCCACTTTCCACGTCGGTTAATTAATCGATGTGGAAAGTAAACTTTCCACGACTCTCTTTTTAATTACCCCTTCATAACTGATGTAAAAAGTTCAAAATAACCATTGTAAAAAGTCCATCATCCAATAGTGAATAATCGATCAACCTTTGTAGAATTTCATCTGAGAATATTTTTTATCCACATTAATAAAAAAATGGTCAACTTTTACTTAGGTGCTAGCTAAATGGTCAACATTTAAGAAATTTAATGGATTGATTACTTTTATACCAACTTTGAAATGTTATGAGTACTTTTACCCTTTTTCTCACTTTGAAATACTGGATGCTCATAGCTGACAACTTCATGGGTATTTTTGCCTCTTTTTAACTCACATTAGCAAAGATTGACATGTTGCAAATACAATTAGCATTTAACATCGAAAACTAACGGTGTTAGAGCAAAGTTAATAGTTTGATCACTTTTATACCAATTCTGATAATGTTATGAATATTTTTATCTTTTTTCTTAATTTAGGATACTGGATGCTCCTGATCGACCACTTAATAGATATTTTTGCATTTTAACCCTTTTTTTTTAATGCAAGCAAGCTTCCTTCCTTTTATTTGTAGGCAAGAAAGCCCTCCACACTCCAATATGGGAGAAACGCCATATTAAACCAAAATTATCAAATTAAATAATTTTTTATTATTTAATTTTTTTTATCATTAATGATAACAATTCAAAATATCTTTTTTACTTGCTCCTCCTATTTTCAAATATTTTCAAATTTTAATCAACTTATACAATTCAAGAAAGTTTGTTTATTATAATAATTGTTTGAAATTAAAAAAATTAGATTAAAATATCCTTATGATTAATGAAACATGTTTATCATGTGGTAAAAATAAACTTTGATTTTATAAGAGACAATTTGAAGAAAATATGATAATCGTTTTTTAATTTTGCAGTTTTTTATTAAAAAAATAAGTATATATGACTTGTTGTTTTACAATAAAAAACAGAGGGGGTGTTTTATTATTTTACTAATAAGTGTATATAAGGCCAGTGATCTTGTGCCACAGTGGCACTACTGCCTGCTATATGCAGAATGTGGGTTCGAGCTTAGACAGGCTGCGAAGGGTGTGTTTTTTGTTCCATGGGGAAGAAGTTGGCCCAAAAAAAAAAGGTATATAAGATTTAGGGACTTTAGTATAAATAATTTTTATTGTCTAATTATTAGATGCCCATCTTTTCTTCTCTGCATCTTCTTCCCAATAATTCGAAGTACATGGTGTATGACATCGAATGCCACTCCCAACCCAACCGTATAAAGCCTGTTTCAGTTTCAATTATAGGATAATCCTTCGCAGTCGAATTCGGAGCTCACATTGAGAGTTTCCTTAACATTGGTTGCGGTTTCAGGAAGAAAGGCTCTTATATCCTTTTGCTCCATGAATCTCCTTCGTTCCAAACACTTATCTATCTAAATCCCATTGATCATCAAAATCTTATAATTATTGCCGGTGAAATAGCAACTTTCGATGCCAAATAGCTTCCAAACAACCAATATTGCCCCAGATAATCCCACCCAGAGACAGAGTAATATATTTTGAAAAATACAAAGGCGAGAAACTAGGAGCCCCTCCCTTCAAGCTATCTCAAATGGGTCTCGAAGAATTTGCATGCATGCAGCTTCGAGGAGCGGGCAAAATTAGCAGACCAAGTCTTGGAAGACCCAATTTACAAGGGCTGAATCAAGTATGAATTCATAGAGTATGTACCGAACGGTAATGATCCAGTGCTGCGTCTCCTCCAGAGATGATGACATCAGTGCTATTTCCGAGCTGTTGGGGCACGATGTTCGACTGGGACAACGATTTTGATTTTGCTCTTCATTTTTTTGTATGTTTTAATGTTTCGGGATATCTGAATCCTTGGTGCCCTTAACACGCTTGGAAGAAGATGGGGAGGGTGGTGGATTTTTTTCCCTGTCGTCGAGAGACGATGAATGAAAGAGGCAATAAAGGTGAATCAAATCAGAGGTGGTTTAATAAGTTTTTCAATGTAAATGTTTACTCTAACTCTCTTAAAGCTCTGACACTTCTTCAATATGATCTCAACTATAACCATTCCCTCAATGAAACTTAAAAGATCAGAAGCCTCGTCATAAAGGATTGGATGATCACTTTCAATCATGTATTTAAAGAATCTAACAAATATGTATGCTAACTTACTCATGAAGCTTCAACAATAATCTTAATATTTTGATTTTTGATTATCCATCTCAAAGTGTCAAATCTTTATGAGTCTTAACCAGACTTAATTTCTTATCGTCCCACGGTTATCCATATTCAAAAAGAAGTGGCGGTTTCCTTTTATTTTAATTAGGTGCATTTTAGTTAATTCACAAAAATCTTAATTGCAATTAAGTCTTGAGAGACTCACACCTATTTGTGCATTTGGTGAGACTTTTGGGTATTTAGAATGGTTAAGAGGGACTTTAAAGTAATTTTCTCTAAAAATTATTATTTTAATAATTGTTATTAATACAAAATCAATTTATCCTTTTTTTAACATCAAAGTCATTATGGTCATTCACTCTATCTTTAACGCACATTTACCTGACAAATTATCTTCCATTTCAATATTTACCAAACGTGTCAATAATGGGAATTGTTCCCTTTCCATTCCTTTCCACCTAATGGGCCTTTACTAAGCATCTTATTAAAAATTTTCAATTCACAACTAGATTTTAAAAACTTTACAATTCCATATATTACAAGTTAAACTTGGGTTTCTATGTTTACGAATAGGCTCCAGTGAAAATGATGGTAACTCTAATTCTAATAAATTTGAAGAGGCGATTTTTGACATGATACAATCATGTCATGTTACATAGCTGACCTCACTTGGCGTCATAAAGCATATTGTCATTGTCATTGAGATGTCATCGTAGATATTTAAATTTTTTATTTCGATAAGATTTATTTAGGATATGTCATGGAGATGAACTACCATTGTTTTGCAGTGATAACTTTTTTTTCTCCCCAACAGACCTATCGTTACTCTTCTAGATATACAATTCATTACTATAAAAAAGATTACAATCCAATCCTTTATCTCCTGAACATCAAGGCAATCTTTTATTTCAGGAGAATCAGGCAACAGATTTTAATGTACCATGAACAAAGAAATATATGGACCAGGCCGTAGACTCTCCTTTTGGTATACTGGGCCTTATCGGGCCACGTGAAGATCACCGAGGCCCAATTACTATGTCTCATGCATGCACCTATTTTCCCAAGGGCAAAATAATAATAATAATAATAATAAAATAAAAAAAAAAAAGCCATACCTCTAATCTGGTGACAGTAAACTTTCTTTAAAATGAAAATTTGCAGGCTTAATCCTGCTTATAATCTCAGGCCATTAGTACTTATCCCATTAATTAAAAATAAAAAAGATGTGTGCCATAGAAATGTGAGAAATAAAATGCTGTTCATGTTACAATAGATTGCGAATGAAAAGCATTTTTTAAAAAGAATAAGAATAAAATTATGTTACAATAGGTCTTTCAGTGGAATTATAATTTCTATGGTATTTCACGGTAAATATTACTTAACTGCATCTTCAGTGGAATTCTCCACAACATTAACCGCGCGTTCTTTGGTCTTATGTTTTATTTCACAAAAGGGTTCACCATGGTCCCTTTTGTGCCTCAAGAGTTGCGGGAAATTAATTTTGAAGGAAGGATCGTATTGGCTAATATATTATCTTTCGTCATGAAAAAAGATAATATAATATATTAAAAAGTAAATAAGAAAAACAGTAAACATGTAATCACATATATATATATATATATATATATAATTTTCATAAAAAAAACAAACTTAAAGTTATTTATAAATCATGTGATTGAAAAAGTGAACACACAGAAAAGCCTCAAGTCATGAATTTAACCTTGGTTGATACATGTAGATGAATACACACACATCCAAGCATATGTGTGGAGGGGTGATGTGGTCTCACACGACACATGAATTATTAATTATTAATTAACAATTAATTTTAAGTTTTCTGCTAATTTAATGAGAAAATAACTTATTTCTTATTAAAATTAATGAGCCTTATTTTAGCAATAAAAATAGTGAGGAAGTTTATTCCTCACTGATTCCAGATTGACGAGGAAAACAGTCATTTAGGGAGGATCATTGTAATTTCTAGTAGTGTATTTTTGTAAACTTGATTATTATGACATGGATATACTACTCCTGTTGACCCAAAAAATGATAGCTTATCTCCATGACATATCCTAAATATCTTATGGAAATAAAAAATTAAAATATCTACAATAGATGACAAACAAGGTAAGATTGATAAAGAAAAATATGACAAAAGCAATATGCTTTATCAGGCTAAGTGAGTCCAGTCATGTAGCATGACATCATTGTATCAGGTCAAAAATTGACTCTCCAAATTTATCAGAATTGGAGTTACCATCACTTCACTGGAGCCTATTTGTAAACATATAAACCCAAGTTTAAGTTTTAATATATGGAATCTTAATGCCTATTTTGTTAGCATCACCAACGCAGACACACGAACACATTCTTATCATTTCCTAACACATTTCAACTCTGACTCTTGAAATGATTTATCCTCCAATCCAAGTGCGCCCCCCCCCCCCCCCCTTTTTCTCCCCCCAGTCCCTTCTATAATAATCAATCTTTATATCTATTTATATTATAATATGAAATCTAGAAATCATTAGTTTTTTAAAAAAAATTTAACAAAATATATACATTTGTAGTTGGATCAAACTATTTATTCCCAGTTTAGGAGGAAAGATTCTCTCAACTTGTCTTCCCAACTCTCATCCTTTTTCTTTTTTCTTTTTATCAGTCTCATCCATTTTCTTTTCTAACTATTAAATCAAAATTTGATTGCTTGTAAAATTATTATTATTATTATTATTATTATTATTATTATTAAGACATTAAATTATAAAAAATAAATAATCAAATTCTAACTGCTGAAATTTTATGAAAGATCAAACATAAATTGTTCAAAATGTTGATATATCTTTGGTTATATAAAAGGAATAGGATTGGAAAGAAAGATGAAGGAATCCTCTCCATGATTATGTAGTGTAGGTGAGAAAGTGGGGGAAAAAAGTTAGGACAAAGTTATATTTACCCCTCTGGGCTCTAAAAAAAGGGGAAAAAAAGGAAATTAGGAGGAAAATACGAGACTCACATGTTTTATCCTCTAACTTTTCTTTCAAAAAATTGAGAGATTTTTGAGAGAAAACTCCAATTTTTTCGTCAAAGAGAAAACCCCAATTCCAATTTTACTATGTTTTTTTACCCTCGCCTCATACGTTCCTCCGTTTTCATTCTTATATTTGATTGTAGTTTAAAATTTTTACGTTATTGTATATTTAATAATTTTATAAATAAAATTAAAAATTAGATAAAATAATTTGCAATTATTTTTTTCTACAAATCATAAAATTATTATTATTCATGTGAAATCAACAACTTTTCCCTCTTTCTTGTTTTCTCTTATTCGACTAACTATAATTAAGGAGAGGAAATTACATCCTTAGCTTTTTTCTCCTCTCTATTTTTTCTTATCAACCAAAGCACTATGTAAATTTTGACTTTTGATTTACTAATTATTATTCTGATCCTATTTATAAGTTACTTTAAATATATTTTATTGAAACTAAAAAAAACTTTAAATCTCATTAATTTTATTTTTAAATTTAATAAGTTAACGTAGTATATTAAAATTTAATATACTATTGTTGGGCAACGTGATGGAGAGGAGTAAGAAGCGATGAGTGTGTCCATATATACTACTTTTATGATTAGGGAGAATAATAGTTCAGTTCCACAAGAAAAAATTAATGATACTTAGGTTTTCGATAATTTTTTTAAAAAAATTAGTTGTAAATATCAATTCAAATATTTACAAATTTAAAAGTTTGAATTATAAATATGATATTTAAATTTTAAATATAAAAATTATTTTATAGTTTGAATTTCTATTTATAATTATTTGAATTGATATTTATAATTTATTTTATAAAAAATTTTATCAAAAATTTAACTATCATTAATTCATCTTCCTGTATTATTATTTTCCCTTAAGACTACGGTCTCGTTTTTCCTTACTCTTCCCATTCCTGTCCTGCGTTGTTAGTCCCACTTTTATGATCGACCAAACTCATTAGGAGAAAGATCCTTTCCTAGATATTCTGATTATTATGATTAATTAAATAATTTGCCTTCTTTGATACGTAATTTACAACATATTCTAATCACTAACTACTTATCTATTACTAATAACAATCTTTTAATAACAACATAATTTAACAAGTGCAAACTCATTGTGTGTGTGTAACATCATGAATTTTTGGCCTAGGAGCCCAAGAATATGCTTGAATTCAGCAAGTTATTGAGCTCAAGTGATTAAGAGTTCTAAAGATATCCTAAAAAAGATAGGATGGTTCTTAGGAACCAAATTTTAATTTTACAGACTTTTTAGGCAAAAGTATAATATTTTAAGAGATTTCGAGTACAGTTTAAATAGTCATAAAAAACAATAGAAAATATTACCAAAATCAATATAAGCTCTATCAAAATATTCTCAAAACTCGGTTAATTTTTCATTTTAATTTTCCATAAACCATTTGGATAATCCTTTAGGGTCTTCAACTTCATAAATTCATTGGGCATTCTCTAATTCTCTTAGTGCCCTAGAATTTGAGCCAACTGAACTGCTCTCCTTTGAATCCTCCTCTTTCGGATCCTCTTCTTGTACTAACTCTATATTAAACCCTACTAATCTAGGATTTCTTCTAATATGTTCCTCCCCAGATAGTCTTTGCCTTGAATTGTTTCTGTCACTGAGATCATCATCAGTAGGTGTTCTCACTTGGTAGCATTCTCCTAATGTAGACTTTGAGTTACTCTCTTGAGAATTTTCAGTACTAATATTTTTCCTGCAAGATATTCTTATCAATTCCAAAATGTTTAAACATAACATCAATCACTTGAAAGTATTCACTTTATGTATATAATTTTGTTTGAAAAATTCTCACTGATGGGCATTAGATTCTCTTTACCAATACCAGAACCTAATGCTCTGACACCAAAGGTGCAACATCTCATATATTTTCACTCCTCTAAAGAGCAAGTACTTATAAGGATAATTTATTAAACCTTGATGATCATCAAGTACCAAAGATCAAAAAGAGAAAAATGCTAATTTGATTTTTAAGCACACAAATTTTTTCATCAATTTTCAAAATTCATAACTAATTCTATAAAAATCATATTGTGGTGATTCAACTCTCTAAATGAAGCTTATTAAGTCCTCTTCAAGAGAAAAATAATCCCTGACTTGACACATCCATCTATATTTATTGACGAATTTACGATTCTCACTGCTATAGTTATTTCCAGAAAATTTTTCAGTTTTAGTAGGTCAAGGATATAGTTTTTTAGAGTTGTTATCATATGTATAAAAAATATTTGACTTAACTTTAAATATTTTTAAATTTCTTAAAATATTGAATAATTTCAAATGGTTTCTGATATTTTCATGCAATGTAAGTATTTAATAGAATTTTATTCTACATATTAAAAAATTAATACACTATTAGTAGAAAACTTTTATTTAAATCTGGCCCCCTCCGCACAGGACATGGACAGCACCGAGAGGAAGGGAGGGGGGGTGGGGAACGAAGAGGGGAGAGAGAGAGGAAAATAGGAGAATCAAGAGGTGAGAGAAAGTTAATATTTTATTTAAAAATGCAGCGTAAACCCCAGTACCCAACCAATAGTGAAATCACGGCAAGAAAATATCATCAAATAGCTCCAGGTGGCAATTCTGAGCTCTGACATTTCGTAGGACATTGTATCGACCGGTGATCAAACGGACAGGATTCCTTGTTTATATATATTGTCCAATTGCTGGCCATTGTACACGCGCGCGCTACTTGTCCGATGAATAATGTTGTAATAGAGCCTATATGATCCTTAAATATATATATATATATATATATATCTATGTTTCTAAATTAATTCACATCAAATCAAGGTAAAAACAATATGAAGCACGCTTATACAACATGCAGCAACACACACACACACAACATATATATGAGACCAAAACGTAAAATTCAGAAAACCAGCTAATCTGCCTAGCTCTATCAACATGGCCACTACGTGAGACCCCTCGATCTCCACTCTCTTTTCACTGAACAGCAAAGGTCTCCGCACGCGCAGCAAATTAACAATTTCCTTTAACCCCCACCTCCACATCCGCCTCCGCCACATCCTCCGCCACATCCGCCGCCGTCGCCGCCGTCCCCATCACCTCCGCCACATCCGCCACATCCGCAGTCATCACCTCCGCCACAGCCACCACAGCCGCAGTCATCACCTCCGCCGCGGCGTTCGTACCGTTTTTTTCGAGTGCTGGGGGAGTCATCGCCGCAAGAAAATATGACCATCGAGATAACTGAGACGGACACGACAATCATCGCTAATAGCATTAAGGTTCCAGAAAAAGAGTCATTCATGATGCTGCTCATAATTTTATCTTCATTTCCGCCACCAAAGGCAACGACATCTCTCGCCATATCTTTCCGATCTTCACGGCTACCAAGAACCCCACTTGTATTTTAAATTATATTGCTAATTTATCTGCAAATCGCGATGTGTGGGTCTGTGTGTCTCTTGTCTCTCCAATATATTATACACTAAAAGGCCCACGCACGCACGCACAGCGTGGCCGTGTATGGACTTAGGTTTGGTGCCTGACTCTTCACGCAATTCCTAAAAATTTCGAAGAAGTTGCATAAGATCAGGTATTTATTTTTCAACATAGAAGAATAGTCAGACTTCTACATGCATGTTTGAACAGTTTGGGGTGGCGCAAGTACCACCTAAAACAAGCCTGTATGTCTTTTCATTGGCTGCGGAATTTGAAAAATAAAAGTACTGCATTTTTATTAGTATTATCTTTGGAATTTTCTCTCTTGATCTGTACAACTATTATCTTGGCTTAGAGGCTATCTCAAAAGAAAACTTGTATGCCTATGTTGGCTTCAGAAATTAAAAAAAAAAAAAAACAATACAAGTCTTGCATTTGTATTACTATTATCTTCGGAATTTTCATCTTGACCTGCACAACTTCTCCAGCTTTCTTTAGTGGTAAAACTGAGTTTTAAATTACTGTGGGAATTATTGACAAATCAGACCGGAAAAGAAGGTGAAAAGTTTTGAAGTTTTGCCTTTGTAACGGTGGGCCCCGCGATGCGTTCATGGACTTTGGTGGATTAGCCATTGTACGAGGATGTTTAGGATATTAGAAAATAATAGACACACACACATGAGAAATATATGTGGAGGAAGAGAATTAACTAGGCACCAACACGAAGCAATATAATACGACAAATCAAAAAGAAGAATAATCTCAAACAGAAAATTTAGCTAGGTAATTAAGTAGGGCAAATTATTAACTATGTTGTTGTCCACCACCTCATCCTCCTTTCCCCTTGTTTGCACCCAAATTATAAATTTAAAAGACCGAACTTAACTCAACTAAATTGACTTTAAAATAATTAAAAAAATATTTATGAAGCCTTAGCTATTAAGTCAAGACTATTCACACTCCACCCATGATGAATGACCATGATGGAGGAAGTGTTTTTTAAATTTAATGAAAGTTGTGATCATGAGACTTGGGCACCAAGTTAGGATCATCTATAAATAAATAAGCCCTTTCTCAATAAGAATCATCATCAACATCAACAACTACTAGTCTTAGACTCCATGTCTACTACTTTATTTTATTTTTTCTTTTATCATGTAGTTTTTAGTCTTTATTTTTTTCATTATACGGCCGACATAGCTTGCAGCTCTTTCTTTAGTCAATATATCTTTGCTTCCTTGCATCTACATTAATTTTCTTTACTTTGCATTCTCACATCCAGGTAAATTGTGGTAAAGGAACTTGAGTTCCCTACGTTTGATTAGAAGTCAAGTTCTTTCATTCTTTTGAAACCCCGTGTTTCTGGCACACCTTGCGACATCCCCTTTTATTTTTGCCTTGTGTGAACAAAATGCCTAGGACACGTAAGGATCAACATGTTGTTAGAAAAAATAGACCTGAGTCTTATGATCTGAGAACGTGGTTGCAGATGCAAAACATGAAGTATAAACTAATGAGAGGCTAAGAACTCTGTTGCAAACTCTGAAGGATGGGCTAAGAAACATCTCTGCCATGCTGTCTAGACCGTTGCAGGAGCAAGCTCTAATTAGTTTGAACTTTTAAAGAATATATAGACTCGGGGGCAGTCTCCCAATGTGCCCTTTGACCAGAAGATCAATAACGAGGATTGCTATAACATCCCTCAAAGGATCAATGACGAGTCTAATTTAATAGTTGACCTGTTTGGCCATGTCACACCTTAGTATTTAGGGTATGACCAGCACAGCATTTGAGATAGACTCACATTCCACAAGCCTCAAATAACTAGAAAATTAATTCAAAATGACAATATAATTTACATCTAAATTTAAAATTCATAAAGTTTTAACTATTTTATAAAAATTTCGGCAGAGTCTTCCTCGTAATAAGGACCTCCCTAAAATTTCTATGATGATAAAAACCTATCAACCAAACCAGAAAGGGAGTTCAACTCCACACTAGGAGATTTTACAATAATAAAATAAGACTAGGACCTAATTACAGTATATGTGGAACGCTAAGTTAATATTTCATAATACAACATATATTTACATCAAAACTAACTAACGCATACTTCTATAGTTTCGAAAAGCAATGGTGTCCCTCAATGATCAGCAGGAGGTACATGGTCAATTATAAATATACAAAAATAATCAATTAAAAATAATGCAAACCATGAATACATAAATATAAATAAAAATTTATAAATCTTAAATTTCCTTTCTCTCTATTTTTTCCTACAAATAGTTAAACATCTTGGGATATGTATATTGCAACATAAACTTCTTATATAGTAAAAATAATAGTTTGCTTTCTGAGATCAAATTTAAAGAAAATGGTTTCAAAATTTTATTTTTAGCGGGACTTAATCAGATCGATTAACAAGCGTGAACACATAGTCTACGAGGGTAAATAACCAACAAGTATGGACACATAGTCCATGAGGATAAATCACTAATAAGTGCGGCTTAAAGCCACAAAATAATCAAGCGTGATTAGAAGCCACGAAACAAACACAAGTACTACGCCCACAAAATAAACGTAAGTACAATGCTCATGAATATCCATCCCTCTGTTTCACATGCATTGGCCTATCTACAGGGCTAACATCTCCTATAAGCACCTTGCTAGCTAGGTGTATCATGACGCGCTTAGGGCAAACGGAACTGTCATTAGCATCTAGTGTTCTAAACTCAGTCCCCTAATTAAATCAAACGGGTGTGGAGTTGAAACATTCATGTAAAATCATTTCTTTCAAAATATAATATTCAGCTATCAAATTCTTTTAATTTTTCTCCATCCACGAATCACCTAGTTAACCACTGTCATATAAATTATAAAATTTAAACAACAAAAATGCTTAGAATAAATAATTGGTTAATAATGTATCGGATCAAAATATTTCTTAACAAAAGCATAATTATTAATGAAAATAAAACAAATTATGTAGTGAAACAATTAAGACAAAAATGAAGTAAGTAAGAAAAATTGTATAAATCATAAAAATAGAATTAACAAGAATATTTATACAACTTATAAAGGAATAATATAAAAATTTAAATAAAGAAATTTTATAAACACTTTGCAAGAAATTATTTGGGACACTATCCACTTACTTTTCACATTTTCAAGTACCTTTATATCTTACTTCCTTTTAAGCTTCCCATTTACACTTCGATGGTACCACTATTTACCTAATCAAACAAACCAACAAGCTAATAATACTAAACTTCCCCTGCTACAACTCCATCTATGTATGCTTTATTTAAATATTCAAAAATATTTTCAAAACCTTATTCATTCTTAATTCAACCATCGCAAACCATGATCTCTTCTAATTTCTTAAATCTGATAGTAATAACTCCAATAATTCACTGGCTATGCAATTTTCAATTAGTTTTGCAAAATATAAAAGATCTTGATTCTAAAGGCATAGTATTTACTCAATTGTTTTATAGTTCTTTTATTACACATTACATTTAACACCTAACGTGCATCCCAAAATTAAATCACAAGACAACGCAATAATTTATAAATTATCAAACATAAATTCTCAAGAATCCAATTAATTTCTCAATAACATAGATAAGTTCTTTCATGATATTCAATTTAAATTCATAAATGAGTAACACCCAAGCCAATTCATGCTTTTTGAGGGACCTGACGAAGTTATGGAAAAATACCTATTTGAGTATCTTCTCCAACAATACATTCATCAGCACCAAACTCCTTAAGTTATTTGTGATCAAGCTTCAACAACACACTAGATACATTTCCACTCAATGAATGACAAACTTTAAAAAGAGAATTGTTTAACATTCACTTCCCCCATGTACAAGGCAACTTTGAACTTAATCACTAAAATCTATCATTCTTTCTTTTCAAGCATGTGTCAAGTTCAATTTAGTAACCCAAGCTTTCCTCCACAATATATATATATATATATATATTCAAGCAACATTTGTACCTTTCTAAGTTTTTAACATGGAGATTTCACAACCTAAATCCAAGTTTCAGTTATTAATAAAAGTAATATGCTTGCTTATTCTATTTCAACCAAATTCCTCTTTTACACATTTTAGCAAATACCTTATGAGCAACTCTATTCACACCTTCTGAGCAACTCCATTTACTCTATATTACAAAGCCCCTTCCTTTTCAAATCCCTTACCAATATCCATTATCAATTCTCAATTTTTTTTTTTCAAGCATCTCAAATCTCACCCCTCATACAGTAAAAAATTGAACTCTGACACAACATCACAGGAAACTCACTTCTGTTTGATAATAATCGAATGCTTAGGGCAAAACTACTTACCTTAATGAGCTTCCTAATCTTCAATTTATGCTTGCTCGGATCCCCCCCCCCCACCTATACCTCACGCACAGCAGCTCCAGTCAGCAACAAGCCAAAGATAGAAACAGGGAGAAGAAGACATTGCAGATCGGACATGGAGGAGGAAGAAGGATGTCCGACGCAACCCAAACCACGGCAAGTATAGAGAAAGAAGAAAACTCCCATTCAGAACCCACACACACCACGCCAGCACCAAGGAAAGAAAAAGACATAGAAAAATGAAGCAATCGTGGAAATCACAGCAGACTCACAGTGGCAAAGAGATGAGCAGAAACGGTGAGGTTCAGAGCAGAGAAGAACGTTGACAGCAAGGAGAGCAGTCCGACGGTGAGAGTGGAGAGGAGCAATATGTCGGTGAAGAGGAAAGAAGAGAGAAAGAAGGAAAAAATAATAATAATGATAATAATAATAATCGTATGCTCTGTAATTCGAACGGCAGAAGAGAAAAAATCTGGAAAAAAAAGAGAAATTGAGAAAATTACAAGAAAGGACACTAGAAAAATTACGAGAAAGAGCATAACATTTTCTTATAATTTAAAATAAAATGAAATTAAACTTTTACTTAGTAAAATGTAACTCTGAACTTTCAAAACAGTTACTAAGTTACCACTCTCCACTTGTTATAGAATTTTAACAATTAAATTTAATACTTATTAGAAGATAAATTGATTTAATTTAAAATTTAAGGTCATTACAAGCCACAAGGGCTGGTGCCACGAGGGCTAGTATAGCCTGCCACCCTCTTTTTTTAATTAATGTATTTTTGCTTCCCTACATTTACATTAATTTTTTTCACTTTGCATTCTTACATCTAGGTGAACTGTGGTAAGGGAGCCCGGGTTTCCTGTGTTTGATTAGAAGTCAGGTTCTTCCATCCTTTTAAGATCCTGCATCTCTATTACGCCTTGTGACAATCTCCTTTTATTTTTGCCTAACAATTTTTTGGCTCGCCCAGTGGGACCCGTGTGAACGAAATGTCTAGAAACGTAAAGATCAATATGTTGTTGGAAAGAATAGACTTGTGTAACAGTCACACCCCCCCGAGCCCACTGCTGCGAGTGGTGGACTGGGCCGTGAGGTTGACTCAATGGTACCAGGTTCAGCCTGAATCTCGCTATGTAGGAGAGGTTGCGGGATCGAACCTGGGAAGGCTCCCTTAGCGCAGTGGGTGCGGGGAATAACCCATAAACTACCATGGGGAAAGCCGGCTAGGTTGCCGTGAGGTGGCACGGCCCAGTCCACCACTCGCAGCAGTGGGCTCGGGGGGGTGTGACTGTTACATAAAAGGCGCCTTTTATAGTTTTCCACACACCCGCACCCACTGCGCTAAGGTGGTGTACTCCCCAGGCTGTGACCACTTCACAGCGAATCAGCCGGCTTTTTCCGTGGTAGTACACGGATTATCCCCGCACCCACTGCGCTAAGGGACCTCCCCAGGTTCGATCCCGCAACCTCTCCTACGTAGCGAGATTCAGGCTGAACCTGTACCATTGAGTCAACTTGACTCAATGGTACCAGGTTCAGCCTGAATCTCGCTAAGTAGAGAGGTTGCGGAATCGAACCTGGGAAGGCTCCCTTAGCGCAGTGGGTGCGGGGAATAACCCATGAACTACCATGGGGAAAGCCGGCTAGGTTGCCGTGAGGTGGCACGGCCCAGTCCACCACTCGCAGCAGTGGGCTCGGGGGGGTGTGACTGTTACAACTTGAGTCTTATGACTCGGAGAACGTGGCTGTACATGTAGAACATGAAGTACTAGCTCTGTTACAAACTCTGAAGGATAGGCTAAGGAACATTTCTGCTATGCTGTTTAGACCATCACAGGAGCAAGCTCCAATTGGCTCACACCTTTAGAGTATAGATAGACTAGAGGGACAGTCTCCTAATGTGCCCTTCGACCAAAAGATCAACAATGAGGCCTGCTATAACATATCTTAAAGGATAAATTGTGGGTCTAATTCAATTGCAGACTCATTCGACTACAAAGGCTAGAGCCACAAAAGCCAGCACTAAAGTGGCCGGAGCCACAAGGGCTAGAGCCATTAGGCTAGAATTACAGAGGCTGATGCAACAAGGGCCAATACCAAAGAGATTGAAGCCATAAGGGCGACCACCAGAAGGGCTAGCGCCACAAGGGGCCGACACTACAGTTTTTATGACCCATAAAAAAATTAGTTGAACAAATTTCTCTTCTAAGGGATATTTTATTTAAATAAGTTTTTAGCAAGTTTGATTTTATTTTATTTTAAATTATAGGAGAATTTGGGTCATTTTTGTAACTTTTCCTGGGTCTTTTTTGTAATTTTTTCTGTTCCTTTCTTTGCAATTTTTCCCAAACTTATTTGATCAGATTATATTTCTTCGAGAGGAAGCAAAAACAGAGCATTCTACTTTGCTTCATCACCAACTTTGAGCTCTCTTCTCTTATCACTGTCGGGCTCTTTCTTCTCAACTTCAGCTTGCTCTTCCTCTCACTGTCTGGCTGTATTGGCGCGTCTCGGCAGCTGGAAGTAGGAGTCACCAGAGTCTGCTCTTTCTGTGCTGATCTCTTGCTTCTCTTCCAGGTTGAGGGTCCGTGTGCGCATATCCGAGCCTTCTTCCTTCATCAGCGTCGACTATATGCTGAACTTGAACCATTACTACTGCACTCAAGTTTGAGGTAAATCATTGATCCTCTCTTCTCCTCGCTGGAAAACTCGTTCATTCTCTTCCTCTTCGCTGTTCGTCCGTGTTTATCTGGTAATGAGCTGAATTTCTGCTCTGTTTGGTGACTAATAAAAGAGGTGTAAGCACGCATATTCAGCCTTAGTTTTTCTTTTTCCTCTGCTGCTAGGCACCCCGTGTGTGTGTGTGTGTGTGGGGGAAAGCCGAAGTTTATATATATATATATATATATATATATGCTGATTCTGCTTCTTCTTCACGTGGAGCAGTTGGGTTGAATTCTTCTTTTTTATTTTGGGGTAGTCCATGAACTAAGGAGAGGCTGTTATTTCTGCACTTTTATACAAGGTTAGACGGTGATCCTTTCTTCTTCTCCTTTGAATTTATAGGTAGCGTGAATCATCCTTTCTCCTTCCCTTGGCCGAAGAACATGTCTCTGCTCCTCCTAATGGCTGTTATAATTTTGAGGAAATTGATTTGTATTTTAAGTTGATGCTATATACTGTTGTAGTTTGGAGATGAGCTGCATGGTGATAATAAAGTTATTGGTGAAAGTTGATTAAATTGTTTGATGATTATTGTGAATCAAATTTTTGATATACTCAAAATATTTGCAAGTGTGGTTGAAAGAAGTTACTGGGAATAGTATTATTAAAATCTTATTAAGTTTGGAATAAGAGTTATGTTAATGGTTGTGGTTGAATGTGCCTAGTGCTGTTGACTACTTAATAGAGGTTGTTGAAGGATTTGGTGAGAATTTAAGGGGTTATTGAGAAATTTAATGATTGACTGAAGAGTTTGAATATTAATTTCACTTACTTATATGAAGAAAGGAAATCATAATGACATGAAATGTGTTGGTTTACATGTTAGATTAAATTAGGGCATCATTGGAGTAAGCAAGAAATTAAGAGAGTCCAACCATAAGATTTTTGAAAATTTAGGTAAGTGGTTCTGAATCAATCTTTGGTAGAATGTTTATAAAATTTCTTTATTTAAATTTCACTATTATTCCTTTATAAATTGTACAAATATTCTTATTAATATTATTTTTCTAATAATTGTTTTATTTATATTAGAATGTTAATCTTATTTTTCTAATAATTATTTCATTTATGAACATGAGTTAATTTTACTAAGGATTTATACTGATGATAAGCAATGATTGAAATAGATATACGATGAATTGTATTATTTCTCATAAACAGTTTAATTATTTAATTCTACATTGATATAAAATTTTTATTACAATAATTCATGTATGGAGGAAATGATAATAAAATGGACAATGAAAAATGATAGTTGGACAGTATTTGCAATTGAAAAATTTGAAACTATTTTTCTTGCTCCATACATGCTTGATTTTAAGGAGGAGAACTAAGTTCAGAATGCTAGATGATAACAATAGTTCCGTTAGCCCTTAACATACCATGGTATACCTAGCTAGTAGGGTACATTGGAGGTAATAGCCTCATGCGATGACCAATGCATGTGAAACAGAGGGATGGTTATTTGTGAGCATGATACTCATGCTTGCTTTTTGTGGGCCTCGTGCCTGCATTTGATTCGTGGCTTTTACCACGCTTGTTTCGTGGCTCTCAATCACTCTTTATTGGTTATTTATCTTCATGGACTGTATGTCTATACTTGTTATTTATTCTAATAAAGCTCTCCTATATTTAAATTAAGATTTTTTATTTTAGACTAGTTCTCCAAAAGCATTTTATCTAATTGCATCATTATTGAAAATTTTTATATTTTATGAGCAATATAAATTTTAATACACTTATGTGATTATGATAACATCGTCTAATTTTACAATTATATTATTGAGAAAACTCATTATTTATTGTTAGATAAAGTATATGTTTCATGATTTCATTAAATCATTTTGAATTCAATTTATCAGTTATTACCTTTATGTATATATACATGTTTTTAAATTATAATTTTCATTGGAACGCTACTCATCGGTAATTTCTTTAGTCTTAAATATTGTAGTTGACCTTGCGTCTCTAGCAGATCGTTGAGGGGCTCTTTTGTTTTTTGAAAAGAGAAAGCCTATCATGATTATTATTTTGGTAAAAACTATGTATTTTAGTTTGTAATCATAGCTTAGTCCTCCACGTGTGTCATAGTTAGGTTCTAATCTTATTTTATATCATGTAAATTACTGGAATGGAGTTAGTATCCTTGCTGGTTTGGTTGATAGGTTCTACTATAGTTGAAATTTTGGGAGGTTTAAATTATAAAGGAGACTTTGTCGAAATTTTCACAAAATGTTTAAAACTTTATGAACTTTATTATTGTATATAACTTACATATACAAATATTTTAACTTAATTTCTAATTAATTAAGGCTTATGGAATATGAGTTCACTTCGTATTTCATGCCGATCATACCTTGAATATCAGGATGTGACAACAAGAGCCAGCACCACAGGGGCCAAAATCAAAAAGGCTAGCTTTGCAAGGGCCCTTTCCAAAAGAACTCTCTCCCAAAGGGCTCTCTCTACAGGGGTGAAAGTCATAAGGGTCGAGCCCCGTAGCAACTAAATTTTACAGAACCAGTCATTAAGGTCCAAAATCCTGAAGGGCTAATTTCAAAACTAGCTCTTGAGGTCCCAAACCATAAAAAACTTGATTCTAGACTAGACTACATGGCCCTTAATCCTCAATCACAACAATGTCCTTCAAGTAAAGAATCAGATCAACCATCAATTAGAACATGAATGAGCCGATCCTTCAAAACATACTCCTTGAAAGGGTCAATGAAAATATCCATACAAAATTACCCTATGAAGGCTCTGACCAATTTGCATGCAGGGGGCATTATTTACACCCAAATTGTGAATTTGGAGGCTGAGCTCAACTCAACTTAATTAGCTTTAAAATAATTATAAAAAAGAATATTTATGAAGCCTTAGCTATTAAGTCAAGACCATCTACACTCCACCTACGATGAGTGACCACGATAGAGAAAGTGCTTCCTAAATTCAAGAAAAGTTGCAATCATGGGGTTTGGGCATGAGCCAAGATAATCTATGAATTGAGAAGCCCTTTCTCAACAAGAATCATCATCAGCATCAACAAACTATCAGTTTCAGACTTCAAACTTTATTTTATTTTTTCTTTTATCATGTAGTTTTAATCTTTATTTTTTTCATTGTATAGTCAACATAGCCCGCTACCTCTTTTTTTAATTAATGTATCTCTGCTTTCTTACATCTACATTAATTTTCTTCACTTCACATTTTCACATCCGGGTGAACTGTGATAAGGGAGCTTAGGTTCTATACATTTGATTAGAAGTCAGGTTCTTCCATCCCTTTGAGACCCTGCGTCTCTGGTATACCTCGTAAAAATCCCCTTTTATTTTTGCTTAACACTCCTCCACCACCGTGTCCTTATCCACCACTGCCACTGCCACAACCTCCTCCTCCACTACCATGACGACTTCTACCCTATCTTATGCGAGGCTTGGGGAAGTAATCGCCACAAGAAGATATGACCAATTGAGATAAGTGAGATGGACACAATAATGATTCCTAATAGCATTAAGGCACCTGATCAACTAGAGCCATTCCCATTCATAATGCTGCTCATTCGATATTGATCATTTCCACCGCAAAAGGCAGAGAGGTCTTCTCTACCCATATTCAATGCTTTCACAGATAGAGTTGTGCTTGGATATGTCCAACGAGTGTGGAGTATATATTCAAGTTTTAAAGATGAGACTACTCACTCGATAGCCTCCTCTCATTTAAGGCATATTTACTCACCGAATTAAATGTGTTTTAAAGAAATTCCTAGCGCTTGGGAAAAACTGATAGGTTTTCCAGACAACATTACTTGATCGTTTTGGAACTTTTTGTGAAATTAGTAAGGTTTTAAAAATTGGACCAGTCATTGAATTTAGCAAGGCATCAGTTTAAAAGTCAATGGTTAAATTATTATATTTAGAATTTTATATATTAAATTCTACATTATAAGTAATATCTTAAAAATATTATTTTATAAAATTACATTTATAAAATGATATTTAATAAATTTTTGCTTTTTTTAATGAAACATCAATTTATTAATGTGTAATATTGATAAGAAACATTTAAAAAGAAAAAAACTAAATTTAGAAGATAAACTCTATACAAAATTATAGATAAATAATTAGAAGTATAAAAATTAAAGATTTGTATTTATGTTATAAAAATAATTTAAGGATTAAGTAAAATAATTAATAAACATTAATAATAATAAAGAGAAAAAAAGAAGAAGCAGTCTCTGTTCATGCTTTGCGTACAATTAGTATTACTGCTCCTATATCCAAACCCCCCAATAATAATAAAGAGTTTGGAGGAGCATTGTCTATATAAAGGGTTCCAGCGCACTGCGTACATGTGAGCTGAGGCGTAGTTTGAAAAAATTACAATTCTCTAACTCATTTGGTGCCTACATTTAATGCCTAATTATCTCTCAAATAAGATTGCCTTTAATAAAATGATATTTTTCTTGTTCTATTTATAGGATAGAGAGAGAAAAAATTTTTTTATCTTATTTATAAGGCACTTGCCAGTTTTCAATCCTCCTCTTTATATTTTTGCTTTTATAAAATACTTTGAATAAAATTATCAGTAATGAAATTTTAGAATACTTATTAGGATAAATATGGAAATTTGTTAAATTTTAAGATAAAATTAATAATGTTTAAGGTTTTTCTTAGTTCCTGTGAAATATATTAGAAGTAACTTATAAATAGGACCAAAAGTATTATACATGAATAATAAAAAAAGTTAAAATGCATAAAACCCTCTAAACTTTGAAACATTTACATATGACACATTTTACCTTTAAGCATTAAAATTAACCCTTTTAATTTTATTTTTTTAAAAAAACCTTCGATCATGAATTAACTGTTATATTATCATGTGGAATTAATGCAATACACAATGTGGAAAAAATATTTCTATTATTTTTCAACACAATTTAAGAAAGGAAAAAATTGTAACTTTCATTTTTAATACACATGACAATGCACTTATTTTTTAGTCGAGGGACCTTGTTCTCATTATTAACGGATGACACAATTGAAGAGAAAATTATATTATTCTATATCAATTAAAACAACCTTTTATATTAAACAAATAAAAAAGTTATTTAAAAGTTGTTATTGATAAGAATCATGTAAATAAAAATTTATCCTTTAATACAAGAAAACTATGCACTGTTGATAACAAAAAAAAAAAGGATAAAACTAATGCAAAAGTAAAAATTATAATTTTGACTATCCTTAAATTGTGTTAAAAAATAATAAAAATATTTTTTTGTATCATGTGTCATGTGTATTGCATTAATCTGACATAAAAAAAACTATATTAATAACATAACAATTAATTAATGGTAGGAGATTTTGAAAAATAAAATTAAGGGTTAAGGGTCAAAAATATTATTGAAGTTCACACGAAAGGTCACAAATGACCCTAAACTCAACTATAAGTCATTTATATCCCTCAACTTAAAAAAAAATCATTGCTTCAATACCCTTGCTGATGATTTCCAATATTTTAATAAATTTAATAGTGTTTTCAATGCAATTGGAAATCATATTGTGGAATTAATTAGCAAATATTTAATTAAGTGGATAATTATTTGTGAGATTTGAGGTGGATAAAGTCTAAGACAATTGTTCAAGTTAGTGGATCAATTATGGCATTAAATCTGAGTTTTATTCATATAGGGAGCCCAATTTATGGGCCCAAAGATGATAATTTTGAAGCCCACAAGAAATTGAATTCTAACTAGTGATGCTGTAGCACCAATTTTGGATGTCGTGACATCAGACTAGTTTTTAGCAAAACGCATAGCTTCACTTAAAATCGTATTTTAAGGGTTTCTAACTATCATTTCCATTACAATTTGTCTTCAACCAGCAGCTGCACATCCATAGAGCATTCTAAGGTGGAGAAAGAGTTGGAGAAGCTTGGGGAACACTTGGTCTTGTGATTTATGACAAAAATCATCCTTCCTAAGCTTTCTTCTCCCTTTTCTCTACATTTTAATGTATCTTTTGTTGAATATTGTTGTTTCATGTTATTTTAATGGCTGTTAGTGGCTGAATACATTTGACCTAAAGTAACTATGAATTTGTTGGTGGATTAGAGCTTGTTTTTACCCATATTAATTTTGGTTGCTCAATCTTGCATTAATTTGTCTATTTAATGTTGGGCCATCATTAAATATGAATTTGGATGTTGAGGTTTTTCCTTGACAAAGCAAATCTCATTTGGACCCTTAGATTGAGTAATATGATATTAGATTATGATCTAATTTGTAATTAGGATAGAAATATACCTAATTGCCTCATATAATCAAATTAGAGTGAGTTGGAATTAAAGTTGCCTCTTGAATAATTTTGTTAAAAATAACATAATTAATTTGAGAGAGGGTTATTGGAGGTTTGAAAGGCCCTTATAGCCATTAATGCTCTAGATTAACAAAATTAGCATTAAAATTAATTAATTTGGTAAAAAGCAAGATCTATGAAACTAGCAAGCGATTAGTGACTCTAGGTTGCATTGGACATTTGTAGTTATTGGATTGAAAATCTCATTACATTTTATTCATTTCACTTTTTAATTTTGCTTAATTAATCGCTTCTAATTGGTTTTGCTTAAAGTGAATAAAAATGAAAATTTTATTGTCTAATTGCTATTGTGCTTGATTTCTTGTAGGATCGACCTTGACACACTATTATATTGCATTTTGGCTTATACACTTGTAGTGAAACATTTTGTGTGCACCAAGTTTTTAGCGTCGTTGCTGGAAAATCTAGACAATTAGTAATTAGCATTAAAGGACCCTAAGTAGTTTTCGCTTAGGCATTTATTTTGTTATTTTGTTTTCTTTTATTTTTTTCAATTAGATCCTTGATCTTTTCTTGCTTTTGCAGGACTATTTTGCATGCCACGCAGAGCTAAGTCAAAAAAAAAAACACCTGTGAGAATAAGGATTCTCAAAGAAATCTTGGAAGCTAGTTCACCTCACACTCAACCTCTAACTGGTGAAAGGTTACAAATAAAGAGATGGCCAAGGATGAGAATGACAGGCTATGTGTTATTGATTTCTTGGGTAGACAAGCTAGAGGATACTAGTTTAGGATTAAAATTACCGACTTCTAAGCTAATAATTTTAAGATTAAGCAAACCATGCTTCAGATGATTGAGATAAATGGGCAATTTGTGGGAAATCAAGGTAAGGATGCTAATAGACACGTGGTCAACTTCATTGACATTTGTGACTCATTCAAGCAAAATAGAGTTCCTCAAGATGTCATTCATTTCTGACTCTTCCCCTACTCTCTACAAGGGAAAGCTAAGGATTGGTTCAACAATTTGGATGAAGGTAGTGTCTCATCATGGGAAGAAATGGAAAGCAAGTTCAGATATAGATTTTTCCCACATAACAAGATGGTTGATTCTAGAGCCAACATTCTCAATTTTAATCAACAGTTTAGTAAACATTTGTATAAAGCTTGGGAAAAGTTCAAGAAATTGGTGAAATAGAGTCCTGGGCATAATCAAGAGAAATAGGTTTTGATTCAAGTCTTTAGTAGTCGGTTGACACCAGAATCCAAGTCCGAAATGAACTTAGTCACTAATGGTGGTATTACAAAGCAACCAGTAAACTATGTCTGAAACTATTTAGATGATCTTATTGCTGATTACATCCAGAACAATAATGACAGAAGACCTGGGAGATCACTAGAAAGAGTTGCTGATGACTCTTCATCTTAACAAGTGGTAGCTATGCTTTAGACTCTGAGTAAAAGATTTAATTGCTTAAAAGCACGTGTTGATTGGAACAATGGTGGGCCTATGGGAGCTTATGCCATATATGCTCAGTGTGATTATTATGGAGATACACATGTAACTGACCAATGCCATCTATCTTAACAGATTGAGATGGTAAATTATGCTGGGAATTATCGTGGTAATAATCAAGTCAACCCATTTTCAAACACTTATAATCTTGGGTGGCGTCAGAATCCTAACTTTTCTTGGAGAAATAGTGCAACCCTTAATCAAGCTTCATCTTCTAGTATAAAGCCAATTATTCCTCTAAGTTTTCCTCAAGTTGAAAAGTGGTTTATTCCTATTCAAGAGCCAAAAGTTGACTTAAAAGATATGATGGCTAAGTTGATGAGTTCTCGGATTAAGAGTAATCAAGAACAAGCAGCCATTAATACCAGAGTTGATTCATCCCTTAAGAATCTTGAGGTTCAAATGGGGTAAATTGCAACTACGGTGACTGCACTTCATAAAGGATGATTGCCAAGCAATATGAAGACTAATCCTCGTAGAGAAGGAAATAAAGAGTGCAAGGAAATTACCTTAAAGAGTAGAAAGCAATTATCTAAAATTTCCTCTACTACACCTGAGTCTACACCTAAGCCAGAAGTTGATCACATTGAGTAAGAGGTATCTTCTACGCCTCCTAAAGCTAAAATTGTGATTATTGAAGAGGACATTGAGAAGGAGTCTTCAAAAGAGGTAGAGAAAACATTTAAGAAGGAAAGATTGACTAGTGATCATCTTACTTGAGTGCTACCCTTACCATTCCCTCAAAGATTTCAAAAGAAGGCATTAGAGGAGTAATACAAGAAATTCTTAGAAATTTTCAAGCAATTACACATCAACATACCTCTTATTGAAGCTTTAAAATAAATGCCTCAATATGCTAAATTCTTAAAAGAGATGTTGAGCAAGAAGCGAAGATTGGGTGAGTGTGAAACTATTGCACTTACTGAAGAGTGTAGTGCTATTCTCTTGAACAAACTACCTCCCAAATGCCATGATTCAGGTAGATTCTCAATTCCTTGTGTGATTGGAGACAAATTTCAAGGTGGGGCATTATGTGATTTAGGCTCAAGTATTAACTTAATGCTACTTTCTGTGTTTAAAAAATTGCAACTTGGTGAAGCTAATCCCACTTCAATGACTCTTCAATTAGCCGATAGAAGTTTTGCCTTTCCTAAAGGTAAAATTGAGGAAATAAATTTATTTTCCCTGTTGATTTTATTGTCTTGGATTGTGATAAAGATAGAGATCCCCCACTCATTGTGGGCAGACCATTTTTAGCTACAACATGAGCTCTAATTGATGTTGAGAAAGGAGAGATCAAACTTAGAGTGAATAATAAAGAAGTTAGCTTCAACATGCACAAAGCAATGAAGTATCTTAGGGAATCTAAAATTTATTCTAGAGTGGATATTCTAGATGAGTTAGTTTGAGAGACTTTGGAGTCTTTTGATGTAAAAAACTCACTACATGCTATATTATTGGGAAATGATGTGGTTGAAAATTGTAACATTTAAAAAATTTAACCCTGATTTATGAACTTAAGTAGGGTAGTTAGTGAGTTAATGAGCTGTATGGCTAGAGGGGCTTAGTTTGGCATAATTGATGTGATTTCAACCTTAAAAGTGGGTCTAGATCGATGACGGGCCACCCGAACAAGGAAAGAGAATGAAAAAGTGAAAAGTTGTGTTTTGTGCCACACGCCGCGGCACGTGGTTGGTTCCCCATGGCACACGGACACAATTTAAACGTAACGAGCTCCTTTGTGCCATGCACTATGGTAGAGGGGCAACGTGCGCCGCAGTGCATGACTAAAAATAAGATAAATCAACTCGTGAGCTGCTTGAAAATAGAAGAGAAAAAGAGGAGGAAAATAAAGAGCTTGGTTTTGGCTCTGCTAGGGCATGACTTTTAGTCCCATTATTGATAGATTAGATCTCCCAAACACCCAAGATAAGATCATGGTACCTTTTTCTTCCTTTCTCTCCCTCATTTATAATTATTTATGGTAAGGTTTGAGTTGAGAGATGGATTTTCAATTCATAGGAGTATGGGTCTAATTCCATTGGTTAAAATAAGTTAAATGGGAGTTGTTTAATATATTGAAACACCACATTGATTATTTTAGAAGTGGTTGGTCTATGGGAGCATTTAATATTTGAAATTAGCATTTATGAGGTAGTTAGGTGAGGTTAATGTGCATTAATGATGGTTTGAGGTGTTATTAATGATAATGTACATTAATAAAATCTAATGAGCCATTGGGTAAGAATAGGTATTGATTATGAGTTGGTAAAATAGTGTATAAGCAGTTTTGTGTTAATAAAGCTTAAAGAGCTAGATGATAATGATATCCTTGTGATTTGATTGTAGAGAGGTTTGTCTTGGCACCTTTCGAGCTTGTTGAAGCTTTGAGAAGTTGATATAGTGAGGGGTAAACCTTTGACCTATCAAAAGTTTGAGGTAACCGGGGGAAACTTAATTTTTATAATTGAATGTTAATTGTATTGTAAAATGTACTTTGTGAGTTAAATTGATGATGCATATTGGCAAATACTTGTTTATGAAATGATTTTGGAAAAGAGAAAACCTTGATTCTACCATCTTTGATGTTTTATGAAATTACTTGTGATTTATTACTAAGGGTGGAGGATTGCGATGAAATATGAGTTAATTATGAGCATATGTGTTATGTGAGTTCATTGTGTTGAGAAATGATTGTTAAAATGTATATTATATGTGAAATGTGTATAGCATGATCATTGGCGGGAGTTCGCCTAGGGAGAGGAGTAAATTGGTTGAAATCATATGGTATTAGTAGTGATTGTTGGAATCGAGAACTAGCCTTGGCACTGACCGTTGGAATCGGGAGATAGCCATTATCCCATGATTGATTCAAAACTGTCCCACTTGTTTTATGAGGGACTCAAACCTAACTAGTCTTCACCGGTTCATAAAGAGACTAAATTAGGGGTATGACACCCCATGATTGTTAGTATTGAAAAAAATTGAATTACATAAGTGAATGAGTTAACCCTAGCCCGGTCACTCCTCATAAGTAGAAGCCTGGGTTAGTCCATAAAGGACGTAACCATGTGATAGCCACCAGTTTTGTATCAGAGGTAACATGAGGATATAAGGTTGGCGTATAATCATGCATATAATTTCGGCCATATAGTTGTTAGTTTTGTGGTCCGACACGTGTTAAGGGCGTATGGTTGTTATTTTTGTGACCCTGAGTTATGTTTTTAAAAATAACATGATATGGTGTTTTGTGGCAAGCCCGGTCACATGATTGTTAGTTTTGTGAACCGTGGCTTAATTCTATGTAATATATGTGTTTATGTGCCTAATTACATCTATTTACAATTAATATATAACTGTAAGTGTTAAGTGAAACTTCGTTACTGAGTGGTTGTACTCACCCCTCAATTTTGACCATTTTCAAGACCTAACTCATCGGATCTAAGTAGGGAAAAACATACGGAGGCTTAGGATTGGTGGAGTAAATCCTCTATATGCCTCTCTTTTTCTCTTTACATATATATTTATTAATGCCTTTGCCAACTAGGATTAATTGTCATGATTAGTGTACTACTTACATGATTTTGTGTTTAACTAATGTATTTTGTCCTTTGGTTTAGTGAGTTTTTATTGTAAACCTGTGGTTAGGGCCAAAATACTTATGCAAGTATGAAAATATGTATTTTTGAGAAATATGAATGAAATGGTTGATTTTGTGCTACTTTTCCTCCCCCTTTATGTTTTGTGCAAATTAGGGTTGAGTGGTAATTTTGTGAAATAAGTGTTTTTGATTGTGTGTGGTGTGTTGCATGAGTCTGCAAGAGTCTACTGAGTGTGATTGGAGGGTTAGTGTAGGATATTGGCAAGTGTGGTTGAGTTGGGACACCCCATTTAGGAAATTTTATGAAAATGTGACAAAATGGGTTTTGCTGTCTAACTTTTGATAGAAAATGAATTTGAGTGTGAAACTGGTGCCATTAGTTAGAGCTAAGAGAAAGCTCCATGTAAACACCGAAACTACCTCAATCAGATGTCAGACAAAGATTTTAGACGCGTCAAAAGTTTGCTCCTTGTGCTATCAAATGACAGCAATGATCTATTAAATTTCATGCAATGTGCCTCGGTGCATGTCTCCTCATGCCATGGTGCATGGCACAGAGAAGACATGCCACGACGCATGAGCCGTAAGCCACGGCGCACATGTCATTTTTTACACAGATATGATTTTTGAGTTCTAACACTCATTATTTGGGTCCTAATTAATTTCTAAGCTTTTGCTTTGTTTTTAAAACTTTAATTTGGAGTCCTTAAATTTATGTATGGGATTTAAAATGAAAAATTAGGACTCCTTTGAAATAATTTTGAGAAATTCTCTTTAACACCTCGGATAATTATGAGATTGGAGTTAATTTGTGGTTTAACTTCAGGGAGGTTACAAAAATGATGATATTGTTGAATGTAAGAAGCTTCTTCAAGCATCTTCTCACTATCTCAATTCCAAAAGGGTATTTGAATCTTTAGAGCTAGAATCTAGACAAGCTCCATCCTTAAAACCCTCAATTGAGCAAGCACCAACATTAGAGCTTAAGCCTTTGCCACCTCACCTCATTTATGCTTATTTAGGTGAATTTGAGACATTTCCTATTATCATCTTTTCTATTTTATCTGATGATCAAAAAGAGAGATTACTAAGGGTTATTCGAGATCACAAGCAAGCTTTGGGGTGGACAATTGTAGACATCAAAGGTATAAGTCCATCTATTATGATGCACAAGATTTTGTTAGAGGAAGATCATAAAAAGTCTGTTAAAATTAGAGAAGATTGAACCTTGTGATGAAAGAAGTGGTCAAGAAGGAAATACTCAAGTGGTTAGATGCTAGGATAATCTATCCCATTTTTAATAATGCATAGGTTAGCCTGGTACAATGCGTTCTTAAGAAAGGAGGAATGACAGTGGTTAGCAATGAAAAAGATGAGTTAATTCCAACCTGAACAGTCACTAAATGCACATTTATATGGATTACAGGAAGTTAAACAATGCTACAAGAAAGGATCACTTTTCTCTTCTTTTCATTGATAAGATGCTAGATAGATGGCTGGTAAGGAGTTCTTTTGCTTCTTGGATGGTTATTTGGGTTACAATCAGATTGCTATAACTCTTGAAGACCAAGAGAAAACTACCTTCACATATTCTTATAGCACATTTGCCTTAGAAGGATGCCATTTAGTCTTTGCAATGCACCTGCCACCTTTCAAAGGTGTATAATGAGCATCTTTTTTGATATAATTTAGGAAATTATGAAGGTGTTTATGGATGACTTCTTTGTTTTTGGAGAATCTTTTGAGAATTGTTTGTCAAATTTGGCAAGAGTCTTGAAAAGATGTGAGGAGACTAATCTAGTGCTTAATTAGGAAAAATGCCATTTATGGTAACTGAAGGTATTATTCTAGGTCATAAAGTCTCCAAGAAGGGTCTTAAGGTAGATCGGGCTAAGACTTCAATCATTAAGTAGTTACCATCACCCACTAATATGAAGGCTGTGATAAGTTTCTTAAGGCATGTCAGCTTCTATCATCAATTTATCAACGACTTCTCTAAAATTTCAAAGCCTTTATCTTACCTACTTAAAAAAGACACTCATTTCAATTTCAATGAAGATTGTACAAAGGCTTTTGAAAAGCTTAAGAGTCAATTAATTTCGGCTCCTATCATTGTGGCTCCTAATTGGTCGATACCATTTGAGGTTATGCATTATGCAAGTGACTATGCTGTTAAAGCTGTTCTTAAACAAAGGCATGAGAAGATTTTTCATCCTATCTACTATGCAAGTAAGACTTTAGCTGGAGCACAGGTAAATTACTCAACTACTAAAAAAGAAATACTTGCTATTATTTTTGCTTTTGAAAAATTTAGAGTTTATCTGATAGGTGCTAAAGTTGTAGTTCACACAGATCATGCTGCTATTAGATATCTTTTGACTAAAAAAGAATCTAAACCTAGGCTCATTAGATGGGTGTTGTTGTTATAAGAGTTTGATGTGCAAATAATTGATAGGAAAGGAACTGAAAATCAAGTTGCTGCTCACTTGTCTAGACTTGTGCATAATTCTAGTTGTGATACTAATATATTAATTGTTGAAAATTTTCCTGATGAGCATTTGTTTGCTGTTAACACATGTGATTTGCCATGGTTTATGGATATTGTGAATTATCTTGCATGTAGAATGTTACCACCTGATTTGAAGCCTTTTCAAAAGAAAAAAAATTCTCGCATGATGTTAACTTTTACATTTAGGAAGAACCATTTTTGTTCAAAAGATGTGCAAATTTGATCATTAGAAAATGTGGTGTTCCTAAAATAGAATAAGAAGCCATTTTACATATATGCCATGCATCTTCATATAGGGGCATTATGAGGGGCAAAGGGCCGTATCTAAAGTTCTTGAATCTAGATTCTATTGGCCTTCTTTATTTAAAGATGCTTACCATTTTGTTACCAAGTGTGATAGATGTCAAAGAATAGGTAATATTTCAAGGCGACATGAGATGCCTCAATCTGGAGTTTTAGAAGTGAAATTGGTTAATGTATAGGGGATGGATTTCATGGGACTATTTCCTTCTTCAAGAGGTAATCAGTACATACTTTTTGCTGTAGAGTATGTAAGCAAATAGGCGGAAGCTATGGCTTGTCAATCCAATAATGGCAATACTGTGATCCAGTTCTTAAAGAAGCACATCTTTACAAGATTTGGTACTCCTAGAGTTATTATCACTTATGAGGGAACTCATTTCAACAATGAGAAATTCAAAGGTCTTTTGTCAAAATATGGAGTGCACCACCAGATGTCTCTTGCTTATCATCCGCAAACCAATTGCCTTTGTAAGCTAACTAATAGAGAGATCAAGCAGATACTTGAGAAGATAGTGGGACCTATTAGAAAAAATTGGTCAGACAAGTTAGATGATGCTCTTTAAGCATATTGTACTACTTTCCAGACTCCAATTGGGATGTCCCCTTATTGCTTGGTCTTTGGTAAAGCTTGCCACTTGCCTCTTGAGTTGGAACATAAAGCTTGGTGGGCAATTAAATAATTAAATGTGGGCTGGTGCATCAAGGATTGTGCAATTGAATGAGTTAGAAGAGTTTAGATACCATGCTTTTGAAAGTGTAAAGTTATATAAATAGAGGACTAAGCGATGGCATGACCAACATATCTTACATCGAACTTTTAAGCCAAGACAACTAGTTCTTTTCAATTCTAGACTAAAGTTGTTTCTTAGGAAGTTGAAATCTTGATGGTCGGGTCCTTTCAAGATGATTTCTGTTGCACCATATGGAGCTGTGAAAGTTAAGGATAAGAAGTCTGGGGATCAATTTAGAGTGAACGGTCAAAGACTGAAACATTACTATAGGGGTGAGGTAGACAGGCAGATAACTATTCACCATTCCTCTTAACTTTCTTGATTTATTTGCAAATTCTTTTTAATTCTTTTTACTTTTATTTTGTGTGTTTTTTGGTTTTGTCTTCTTTGATTGTGTATTATTTTAATTTTCTTGTAGGATGTTCAGTTCTTGGGGTGTTGAGTTGTTTAAGCAAGTCAAGTTGGAGCAAAGCACAAATTAAAGTAGAGCATAGACAAATTATATTCAAGGAGATATCTAAACTCAAAATTTTTCATTATCTATTTTGGATTATGTGAATTTTATGGTTGAATGATTGTGGATTGGATGTATTTGATGAGGTTGAATGCAATTTCTTTAGGATTTTGGTTTTGGTTTTGTGTTTTGTGTGTTATTATTTGGCTTGTTAATAGTGAGGAGATAAGATTTGCTGGCTGTGAAATTTTGTGTGCAAATGTTGTGACATCTCATTTTACGTACAAATGAATGCTGTGACATTTTTGCATTCAGGTAGCTCCAGGTTGGGTCTCGAGAGCAATAATGCTGCGACAATGCTTTAGTGTGTTGTGAGAATGCTACAACATTTTTGCATTCGCATAGCTCCAGGTTGGGTTCCAAGAGCAATAATGCTGCAGTACTTGTATAGCTTAATGTTGTGATGCTGCGACATTACTAGTCTTGGGACAAAGTTTTGCTAAAAGCTACTATTACAGTGAATAATAATAATAAGAATATATATATATATATATTTAATTTTTTTTAATTCAAAATCCAAAATTTAAAAAATTTAAAAAAAATAAAAAATTCAGTTCAAGTTTCAAATTTAACCAAAAAAAAATTTGATTTTAGTTGTTTTTAATTAATTACCATATTTAACAAAAAAAATTAAAGTTAAATGATTTCAGTATTTTTCTTTATCTGATTTTCTTGCAATTAAAAAAAAAGATGCCTTTTATTTGATTTCTTTTATTTAATAATTTTTTTCATTTTGTTAAAAAAAATGTGTGCAGCTGCAATTTTTCCCTCCCCTTTTCGAACCCTATGCCTCTTTCAGACGATCATCCTCTCCTTCACTGGACACCCCTGCTCACCGTCGCACACACCTCACAGCCACCTTTATCACCACCATACATCTGCTAGCTTTCGTCTCCTGTCATGCCTTGAGTTGCGCAGCTCCTCTACCATAGTAAAGCATTCCTTTCTTCTTCACTATTCTTCACTATTCTTACACCGTCAGTGCCATCGTCCTCGTCGTCTTCCATGCCATCCATTACCATTTCTCACCTCCTCTCCCAGTGCCGAACTTCTCCTCCAGTATCAACTTTGCCTAATCTCCTCGTTTTCTTGTCCTCCATCACACCAGCCATTCCTCACCATTTGCATTAGTATTTATTTCCTTCTCGTGAATAGTAACTCATCACCTTCTCATCGTCCGAGCTCTCTAGTGTCCATTTGTTCAGTTCTCCACCATTCTTCATCATCCACCGCTGCAATGTCTAGTTCTCCTTGTTTACTTAGAAATCTTGCTTCATTGAGCTACTCTCCTACATACTAAACATTACCTAGATATCTCGTGTCTCTGTCTTTGTTTTTTTTTTTTCCTGCCATTCTTTGCTTTGTCTCTTCTCCCTCACCGACAATTTTCCTGTACCATCACACACCTACTATCCGAGTAAGCCTCTATTCTTTCCTCATGTTTTCATGGACTTGGGAATAGCAAAACAGCAACGCTTATTCCAGCATCTCTGCCTCTATTTTTTTCCCTTACATTGCTATGTGCTCGGGGCGTTCTTTCCTTATCCATTCAATATCGCACAACTTGTTCTTTGTGGCTAGAGGTATGTTTTCCTCGAGTTTGAGTTTTCATATTTTGCATTCTATTGTGAGGCTCTCACACACCTCTGCCTCTGTTCGAATTTTTTAAGAAAAAAATTTTACTTTCCTATTCATTTTTGTTATCTTTATATTGTAGCTGATTTTCATTTTTATTTAGCCATTTTGCTGTTTGTTCTTGTTTTGGTTGTGTTTTACCTTTGTCTTACACTTCCACTTAAGTTAATTGCTTTATTTTCAGACTATACATTTCTGACTTATAATTGGCTGCCACTTAAGTTTTGCATATATGTGATCTTCATCCTGTTTATTGTTCATGGCTGAAATTTATGAGATTACATGGAAATGGATCATTGTTCTTTATGTTTTGCTATGCTTTTAACTTGGCTACTGAAGTTTAATGAACTTAAAGATGGTTCTCATTTTTTTACCTGCCTACCTGCACCTACTGCGATATGATGTTGCTAAATTTTTTGTTTTTATTAGCATTATTCTTGTGCTTGAGTTGCTTTGCACATTGCCAAAAAAAAATTCTTTGGTTCTCTTCTTTGGGTATGATGGGCATTTGTAAGAATTAATATTGGCTACCTATTTGTTGTTTCATTGAGATCTCTTTATGTTAGAATTGAGTTGTTGGGCTTGACTGTTGGCTTTAGTGTGCTTTGTTACCTTGTTCTATTTAGTGATATTAGGCTTGTGTTAATTATGATTAGGGCCTGATCTATTGCTTGTTTTGTGCTACCATGTCTATTGATGGACATGTTTATAGGTTGTATACTTTGCTTAGTGTGGTTGAATGATTTATGCTTGTTGACTATTCTTTAATTGTTTCATTCTTCTTGTTTTAGGTATGGCTAAAGTTTCTACCTCAAAAAATACTGCTGCTAAAAAAAGGAAAGAAAAAGTCACCTTAGCACCTAAAGCGACTTCTAACAAGGTCTCTTCCTCCAAATCTAAAGCTTCCACTTCAGCACCACAAGCACCTACGGCTGGGCGAAAGGGTCAAGCCCATTTCTCAAGATTTAAGGCTGATGAAGCATCTGCTCTCTTTATTGCTTCTGTAGGGTTTAAATCTTTTCACAAAGATGATATTTTATCAATCCTTACTCGTGAACCAGCTTATCCTAGAGTTATTACCCAAGGTTGGACATGCTTTACTAAACAATTTGACCAATTTGTACCTGCTTTAGTTCGTGAATTTTATGCTAATGCCACTTTATGTGAAGAAGGTAAATATTAGGTGCAGGGGGAAGAGGTTGTAATTAATTCTAAGGTTATTAGGAAGCATTTTGCTTTACCCCCAGTTTCTCAATGCCATTATCAAGCTCTTCAGAAAGATTGAAGCAATATCGATTGGGAAGCTATTTCACGGTGTTTAACAACTAAGGGTCAAGCAGTTACACCAAAAGGATTTCAGAAGGCTCATTTAATTCGGGAGGCTGTATTTTGGCTTCATTTTATATCTGCTAATATTATGCCTAGTTCTAACTCTATTGGGATGACCACTGATAGAGCCTTCCTCACCTATTACATCATGACTGGTAAGTCAGTTGACTTAGCACCTTTGATTTTTGAATCCTTGAAGGCTTACATCTTTAGAGGGGAAACCACTACTCTTGTCTTCCCTCACATGATTACGAATATTCTCTTAGCTACTGGGGTGCCTATTGAAGAATTTGAGCCTCAAACCCTACCTAAAGCTCCCATTAAGTATGACTCCTTTCGCAATCTTGTTGGTCTTGAGGAGTAAAATGAAGAAGCAGAGCTTGAGGATCATGAGGGAATGCTATTTGATACTTGGGTTCGTCAACAATTTTCCCTTTTACATAGGAGAACCAAACTATAAGAGAACAGTTGACATAAGTGTTGGCTCAGCAAAAACAAATCCTGGATGCTCTCAAATATCTCACTTTACATGTCTTAGCCGATTTGGGTGTTTCTCCTAGTTCAGATACTTAGTGGCTACTAATGTACACTCGGCACCACTCTTGACTCTTTTTAGTTTATTTTCTTTTTCTTCTTGTTTTTGTTTTTAGGATTTCTTTTTGTTTTGTTGACACTCTTTGTGGTGCTATATTTTGATTCCTATAACTACTTTTGCATTCACTATTGGGTCTTTAAATTGGTATTGACTAACTTGTCATGCTAACTTTACATATTTTGTGCAGTTAACTTTGGAACTTATCTACTTTCTCTTTGTTATCTTGCCACAGGCAATGTCTTCTCCCATTCAGGCTATGTCTGTCATCTGCTGTCTCTTAGTCTATGAGTCTGTCAACCTGAGTTGTCAGGAGAGTACTAGTGTCCCTCTTTTTCTTTCTATGTTTATGCGTTTTACACATTAGGGACAATGTGTAGTTTAAATGTGGGGGAAGGAGTGATTGTGTTCACTTTTGTTACATTGTTTGTCCTTAAGTTTTCTTGTTTGTTTTGTTAAGAGTTATTGTACATATTTGTAAATAGTCTTTATTAAAAATTAAAAAAATTTAACATCTCAAAATATTTTGCTTTGGTATTTTTATTTGTCTTTAGTGAATTTTGTTAAGGTTGGATTGATTTAGACTTAAAAGAATTAAGTTTTATTAGGAGTCAATCTTCCCTTCTTAAAAATTGAGTAAATAGGCAAAGAATTAAGCTCAAATAATTGAATATAGGTTGTCCAAAAAGCTTGTAAGAAATTTGAGCCTATATATCATTTTTCTTCAAGAAGGAGTACATTTATTTCAAATCCATCTCTAGAACTTGTCTTGAATCTTTATTGAGACTTATCATAACTATTTGTATACACAAAAATGATTAAGGCATTCATTTACTTAGCTAGTTTGGCCAAACATCCATCCCAATTAATAAAATCATTTGTTCCACCTATTTAAGCCTTAGCCTTATTCTAAAAAAAAATCATAAGCCTTTTGCTAAGATTTTTTCACTTTTCATCCATTTTTATTCTTATTTACTACTTTAGTAAGTGCTAAGGCCCTGTTTGGTAGTACAGAATCCTTAATATGGAAATGAAATTTGGGAAGGAATCCAGACAGAGTAGCGTTTGGTATACATGAATCAGGATTCTTAAGAATCCTCATTCAATGAAAAAAGGCAGAATCAGATTCCATCATTTTATCTATGAAATCGATCAAACTCCCAGAAATTCAATCTTTTCTCTCTTCTACCCTTCAACTCATCTGCCGTCGAATCTGCCTGAACATCATCTCTTTATTGTTAGTAATGGTAAATGATGGAAGCACCATCATGACCCGCGACCATCGCCTCCGCCTTTGCTGCTCGCCATCATCGCTTCTAACTTTTTGTGCCATCAACATGCCATTTTATGAGTGTAAGAGGTTTGTTTTCTTAATCTGTAGCTCCCTCTCCACTGTCTTCTTACCCTTCTATTTTTTCTATCATGGGTTGCCGGAATCAATAAGTAGGAAAAGGATGACACTTCCAACAATGGCGACGACAAGGCGACCACCAGTGATGACTACCTTTCACCGAAATCGGATGACAACGTCCTTCTCTACAACAAGCTCAGCATAAACCGTAATAGGTTCATTGTGATGCTCCTTTTCTTTCTCTCTCTACTGCACATAGGTTGACAGCTCCATCACCGGTGATGAGCCACCTTTGCTCTCCATCAACTCAAGGAGCTTCACACCACCATCACAGGTCAACGACTCCATCATCCATGGACGACCTGCCTCCGACGACCTCTCTCTCTCTCTCTTGCACACAAGTCAATGACTCCATAACTGGCGATGATCCTCATTCTAGATCTCCATCGACTTAAGGAGACTCACACCATTATCACAGGTCGATGACCCACCTCTTACAACCTCTCTCTCTCTCTACGCGCGCGCGGTGTGTAGGTGTTCTTGGTCTGGGCATGAATATCTAGCAATGGATGTTGTATGAACTATGTCGTCGAGCACCGCTTCTTCGTCTATGTGTGAATCTAGCAATGTATAAGGTGGACGAGAAAGACAAAGTAGGTAGGTCTTGGGAGGGTCATGATGTTCAGACTTGATGCAGAGGGATCTGGCAAAAAAAAGCTATGTAGAGGGAGATTTTTTTTTATTCAGGGATATTTTAGTCTTTTAATATGTAGATATGCAGATTAAATATTAAATAATATAAGGATTCTATGTACATACCAAACACACATATGTAATCCAATTCTATTTCAATTCTAATTCCAATCTAATTCTGGTTGTGATTCAATTCCATCAAAACTCTTCCATCATACCAAACGAGGCCTAAGTGTTGCAACCATGAAACAAAATGAAGGAATTAAGAGTTACTTGGGGTTTCAATAGTGGTTCAAAAGAAAAAAAAAACAAAAGGAGAGAAGATGAAGAAAGAAGAGAAAAGATTGAAAGTATAAAAAAAATGATGATGAATAATACCAAAAGAAAGAAAATGAAGTAAAAAAACTGTGTTTGATCTTCACTAATACCTCTTGTAAATAGTTATGAACTTATAGCTTACTCTTCAATTTTCTTGCTCCTCATTTAAGATGCTTAGTACTGACTAGAGTACGTAATTTTATTCCATTGAATAATTTTCTTTCATCACCATACCTTGACATTACAATCTTTGAAAAGTCCTTTTGATTTGAGTGTGCATTGGCATAATTAAGTAGAGATTAAGATGACAAACAAGCTTATGGTAGATGGTTTGCAATAGATGGAATTGAGTGAAACACTATAACCTATAAACACTTGAGCTCAGAGTGCAAACACTTGACTGGTGAGGGATAACTTGTTGAAGATTATTTTTAATTAATTAATTGCCTTGTTACTCTTTATTTCTAGAAGAGGAGAAAAGATTTTTAGTTAGACTAAGTTCTTGAAAGTTTAGATTATATGTGACTTTACAATATTCACAATTTCTTTAGGCTTTTTGTATAGTGATTTTTTTTGCTTGAGGACAAGTTAATGTTTAAGTGTGGGGGTTTTGATGATTTCCTATATTTTAATGAATTTAATAGTGTTTTTAATGCAATTGGAAGTTATCTTGTGGAATTAATATAGCAAATATGTGATTAAGTGGATAATTATTTGTGAGATTTGAGGTGGATAAAGTCCAAGACAATTGTTGAAGTTAGTGGATCAATTATGGCATTAAATTAAGTTTTATTCATATAGGGAGGCCTAATTTATGAGCCCAAAGCTGATAATTTTAAAGTCCACAAGAAATTAAATTCTATCCAGTGATCTACAACACCAATTTGGATGTCGCAATATCAGACCAGTTTTTAGCAAAACACATAGCTT
This sequence comes from Prosopis cineraria, assembly GCF_029017545.1. NCBI lineage: Eukaryota > Viridiplantae > Streptophyta > Magnoliopsida > Fabales > Fabaceae > Prosopis > Prosopis cineraria. Next base: position 19,765,237 of record NW_026555340.1, on the reverse strand, counting down.
CACTTAAAATCATGTTTTAAGGGTTTCTGGCTATCATTTCCATTCTAGTTTGTCTTCAACCAATAGCTGCATGTCCAGGGAGCATTCTAAGGTGGAGAAAGAATTGGAGAAGCTTGGGAAATACTTGAGTCTTGCAATTTGTGATAGAAATCATCCTTCCTAAGCTTTTTTCTCCCTTTTCTCTACATTTTGATATATCTTTTGCTGAATATTGTTGCTTCATGCTGTTTTAATGGCTATTAGTGGCTGAATACGTTTGGCATAGAGTAACTATGAATTTGTTAGTGGATTAGAGCTTGTTTTTACCCATTGGTTATGCTTAATATTAATTTTAGTTACTCAATCTTGCATTGATTTGTCTATTAATGTTTGGCCATCATTAAATATGAATTTGGGTGTTGGGGTTTTTCCTTGACAAAGGAAAATCCCATTTGGACCCTTAGATTGAGTAATATGATATTAGATTATGATCTAATTTGTAATTAGGATAGAAATATACCTAATTACCTCATATAATTAAATTAGAGTGAGTTGAATTAAAGTTGCCTCTTGAATAATTTTGTTAGAAATAACATAATTAATTTGAGAGAGGGTTATTTGAGGTTTGAAAGGCCCTTATAGCCATTAATGCTCTAGATTAATAAAGTTAGCATTAAAATTAATTAATTGGGTAAAAAGCAGGATTCTATGAAGTTAGCAAGAGATTAGTGACTCTAGGTTGCATTAGACATTTGTAGTTGTTGGATTGGAATCTCATTGCATTTTATTTATGTCACTTTTTAATTTTGCTTAATCAATCGCTTCTAATTGATTTGCTTAACGTGAACAAAAATGAAAATTTTATTGTCTAATTGCTATTATGCTTGATTCCTTATGGGGTCACCTTGAAGCACTATTATATTGCATTTTGACCCCGGTGAAACATTTTATGTGCACCACTTGCGTTAATTTACCATTATGTGGGTCCTACATATGAATTTTTAATGTTTTTTATTATAAGATATTGCTTGTGGGTTCCACAGTATTTTTTTTTTAATCCGTTAAGGGTCAATTTTATCCTTGAAATATAAATGAAAAGTCACAAGATCCTAAATTCAACTTGAGATCAATTTTATCCCTCAACCATTAAGATTTTTAAATTTATCGCCCTGCCATTTTCTTCATTTATTTTCTCTATTAATAGGGTCCATTTTAAAATTTTTTAATATTTTTTATAAAATATTTAAGTAGGTTCCACCAATTATTTTTTTATTTTTTTTTCCTTCTCTCTCCCCTCTCCCCTCTCCCCTTTCTCCCCCCTCTCGTTGAATCAAGTGGGTCGGAGAAGAGAGATGAGGGAACGGCCGGTCGGCGGTCGTGAATGAGGGGTAAGCCTCGGGGAGATCACTCGCTGCTCCGTCATCGGCCACTTGCTGTTCCTTCAGATTGCTGTGGTTCAATTAGAAGTTTTGTTAATGGAGACGACGAAGTATCGCATGACCAAGGCGGCGAAAGAGGCCATAGGAGAGTGGCCTATTATCTGGGAATTTGACCTATTTGCCATGTATGTTTGGGTGTTAAATCTAATTATTCTCTTATTATCATATATAAAAATAGAAGAATAATTAACTGAGAGTTACTGCGAACAATATGCAGGGATGAGTGATGAGTCAAGTAATTCAAACGGAAAACAGCGCCTGGGAGATCATATAGGTTATGGAAGCGTGTGTGGTTGTAATGATAATAATAACAATGGTAGTGATAATGGAAATAATCCATCAAAGAGAAAAAAAATGCAAAGGAGATTACATGGGTTATGGAACCACGTATGTTTATGATGATAATAATGATAATGGAAAGAATAAGGCATCAAGCGCATAGGAGATTATATGGGTTATAGAAGCACTTATGTTTCTCAGGATAACGGAAACAATCCATCAAAGAGCAGCACCAAGAAGGCGACCATAGGCGACCTCCTGGGCTGCGGCAAGAAGCCACGTCCCACCAGCAACTAAACAATGGTTCTCATATCATGTCAGGTGTCAGGCTGTTGTTCGTTTCTCTTTTTGTTTCTTCTCTCCTTCACAATATCCTTTAAATGAAGCCATTTGCAGTTTCATTGTGTTCCTTTGGTTGTACTTGGAGCCCCTCGATGGTAAAAATGACAATCACTTTATCAGAACTGTCTCTGTGTTAGAGCGTGCATGTTTAGGTATACGGATCAGAATTCTCGTTTCAACTTTCAACGCAAAAAGGCTAGAAGAGCTTCGTTAGGGACTCCGACAATATTATATTGTATGCACAAGCACGGACATGAAAGACTTCGATTTTCAAACTGATATTTAAATTCCCTCTGGTCCCTATCCCTGTTATAGCAATTGTGTGGTTGCTTCTGTTTTTGTTTCTTCTCTCCTTTGCAATATAATATGCTTTAATGTGCTGTTTCCTGTGTTTCTTGGTTTTACTTGGAAGCCTTCATTGGAGAAATGATACTCAGTTTATCAGAAAAAACTCTCTCTCTCTCTACTCTATAAGTGGTTAGTGTTATATTATACTGCTAGAAAAGCATTGTTGGAAGACTACAAGAATATCAGCATATTGCTAGCTAGAACAAGAACGGACTCTGATTATGGAAAGGATTAATTAATTAATGTGAGACCCTATAAAGAGTGAACTAATGTATGATTAATTAATTCGATTTTCAAACTTTTTTTGCAGAGTCCTATAAAAAGTAGTATTAGAATAGCACTGTGTTCATAAAATTGTTTTCGCTTCTATTTTTTACTTTATAATTATATACAGTACCTAGTAAATTATTAATAAGTTAATAATAATTATAACTTTATCAAAAATGAAAGCTATAGGATAGGCAGGACTGGAAGGCAATGGAGATAGATGTCATATTCCACAATTAGCAACGCTTTTCTTTACTAAATTACAGTAATTGATTGCTAATAAAATATGCCACTTCACAGCAGCTATACACTTTTATATAATTTATAATATTTTAACAATTTTTTAAATGATAAATATCATATTGCCCTGCATTTTTTCATACATCTCACTCTATAAGAAATTAACCCTTATTACTGCATGAATTTTGTGAATTTCCATTTCATCTTTCTTTCATTTATCAGCCTCCAAATCCAACTGCCTCACACTCCCCCCTCCCATTTCTTTAGTCTTTCTCCACAATTCTCGTCATTTTTAAAAATTGAACTTGTTAAAATCTCTCACGTGGGCCTGCATTCCTCCCATCAAATAAGGGTAACATTAATGAGTTAAATATTTAGTAACCATTTACTTGATAATTTGACAACAAATAATTTTGAATATTAATTCACTACATTATGAATGACTAGTCCCTTTCACTAAATCTAACTCTCATTGATAGAATAATTTCTATTTCTAGATATTTTATCTTCACATAAACATGTTACAACCTGGCTGACATTAAAGTACAACATGTTAAAATTTATTACCCTGAGAAATATAAAACAGTTTGTTTTATTTTAAATTTTTCATCCATATACATATTAATTTAGTTCAATTTATAATTTCCTAGCTGGTTTCACACGTATAATTTTTTTATTTATTACTCAAGTTTTACAGTAAGTCATACACTTATCTTTTTAGTACAGGTCTCATGTTATATTTTTATTTTTGCTTATTACAACAAAATTTAAAAATTGACAATGTAAAAATTTTAAAAAGTATAAAAAATTAAAAAAAAACAACAACACCATCCAACAATAATTACTTAATATAGATATAGATCATAGCTACAAATGATATAAAATCTACAGTGTTTTTTTAACAAGAATGTACTATAGTAGTACTTTCTCCGGTCTCATTTATAAGATACATTCTAGAAAATTAATTTAGTTTTATTTCTAAGTCATGGCACGACCTTTTAAACAATGTTTGAAAGATGTTCTTAAAATTATTATTTATAAAAGAGAAAAATAATATGATATTACTTTTTAAATTTATTATATAAGAGCATATTTAAAATTTTATATATTTTTATTTTTATATTTTTTTATATTAATATTAATAAAGTTGATAAAAATAATTTATAAAGGGAACGAGAAGAGTACATTGAAAGTTGGCTAAGGCCGTTATATTCGAAAGTTCTGATTGAAGAATGTAAAGCCTCCCATTTTTGCCAAAAAGAGAAAGCAGCCAGCGAGGTTCGTACACCAAAAAGAGAAGAACATGTAAGTCAGGTGCTGGTCGTTTATTTTGTATGCATGTACATGCAGACCTCCTTTCATTATTCTATGTGAAAAGTTTTCATCATCATAAATGATATTTATGGAGCATAACCGGTAGAGAATATTTATTTATTCTTCATATTTAAAATATATCCACAGATACATTGTAGGTATCATGATAGAGGGGATTGAACGTGTGTGTCTATATAATATATATATACATACATATGCACTTAGCACCCACTGTGTGTGTATACGAAAAAGTGAGATTTGCGAATGTTTGTAAATTTTTTTATTTTATAATTTTTACAAAATATAAATTTGGTTCCTTTTTAAATTTTAAAAAGGGAAGTTTACAAAAATTTGAAAATTTATCCATTTCAGAAATTTAAATTTATTTCTGTCATCAGTTATTTGTTTTAGCGGTAACATTACATCTGTCCTCTTGAAAGAGGTAATGTGTTTGAATTTATTGTTGACATATTAGTGTACTTGCGTGAGTGCCTAAGATTATTAGGGATAAAAAAAAATTTAAAAAAATTAAATCCATGGAGGTGCATATCATATATGAATGAGATTGAGATGTCTTTTCCTCCCTCGTTCTTCATGACCTACCCCTTTTTAAATTAATTTATATATTTAGAAATTTACATATGTTTGGATTTTGGAAATTAAAATAATACAGTTTAAAAGGCCAGGAGTTTTTTGATTGAAGGGGACAAGCGGTACGGTGAGGTTGTAGCCTGTAACAATAATTATACAATACAAAGCGTGTTTTGAGTATTGACATAATTATAAATAAAGAAATTAATAGAAAATCACAGCTCAAGACAAACAAGATTTTTCAAACAGAGTACAATTATTTTATAAGTCAAATTTTCATTATTAGAAATTACTTAGATTAGATTAGATTTATAATTAAATTAATTAGATCAAGCAAGGTACATCAAGCTAGCGCCTTGTGGTTCTGTACCAAAGACGTTGGTAATTTGGCTGCATCTTTTTAGGGTTAAAGTGTAAAAATACCTACCAAATGGTTAGCTAAGAGTATTCATTAACCTAAAGTAAGAAAAAGGGAAAAAAAAATACTCGTAATGTTAACACGCCGTTAATTTTTTAGTGTTAAATGCTGACTGTACTCATCACATATCAATTTTTGTTGATATATATTAAAAAAAGGGTTAAAATACCTATGAAATTATTGACTAAGAGCATTCAATAATTTAAAGTAAGAAAAAAATAAAAATATTTATAAAATTATTTAAAATTGGTGTATAAGTAACCAGTTTGTCAAATCTCTTAAATACTAATCGTTTAACTGACACTTAAGTAAAAATTGATCATTTTTTTGCTAATGTAAATAAAAAATATTTTTAAATTAATTTCCCAAGAATATTTTGAGGGATTTCTCTATGCTTCCCATAAAAGTAATATCATATAATAAAATTATGTAGCAGGGACTGATTCATGATTGCAATTGTAGAATGGGACTTTGTACCTAAATCAGATATGTTGACGAAAGATGTGTTCGTAAATCATGGAGCTTCGTGATAAGCCAAGGCAGGGCTTGTTTGGTTTTATTCTATTTTTTTATTTTTAAAAATTATTTTGTAAATTAATTTTCAGAAATGATTTTCTTAAAAAATCTGTTTGATTATATTAATTTGAAAACAATTTGAGTTGTTAAAAAAATTGATTGATATGGTGGTTGCCAATAGTTGATAATAATTGTCTATGATAATGGTTAATTATAATTAAAGATAGTTTTATAATAGTCTTGTGTTTTAAAAAGTTGAAAACATTTTTTTTTTTTAAAATGATTTTTAAAAACAGAGGTTAAACATGCCCATATTTAGCCTTAGCCCCAAACATATAATCTGTCCTAATAAGAGGCGAGAGGAGGGCAAATTTCCCAAAGGTTAGAATATGAAACTATGGCCATCTTTAAAAATTATTTATTTTATTATTATAAAAACTGATATTTTAAAACATGTTTTAAAAATAAAAAAATAATAATAGATATTTTTTATTTTTTATTTTGTTTGCCAGAACAATAATCCAGTAACAATTAAAAGATGTTTGTTTATTTTTTAAAATAATATTTTATTTTTTACTTTTTAAAACACTTTTTTCAAGAAATATTATCAAATATATTTTTTTATTTTTTAAAAAAAATATAAAATTATTTGTTGTCAAATAGATCTATGTCTTTTATGCCCTGTCAGTCTGTCCAATTTTTTCCCCTTCTCAGACAGAAACTTGAGGGAAATACTTGAGGTGTCATTATTTCATTGGTTGGCACACAAATGAGCTGTACATATGGAAGTACTTTTGAAAAACTTCACACTCACAGACCAGCGGCAGCCAGCAGGGGTGGATCAGAAAAGTCTCCTGGCGGGTGTCCTGTACCTGAGCAAATCTCCACCGTTATCTAGTGGCTGAAGTTTATAGTTAATTAAACGACATCGCTTTGAGAAAAGTAATCTACACCACACCATCCTTTTAAGAGATCTTCCCGTTGTATCATACTAGAAACTCTAGAAATACATTAGAAAACAGGGGTTGACGCAAGAACAATAAGGACAAGCTTTTGAGGGGAAAAAAAAGGTGAATCACATTCGAAGATTATTTAAAAAATTTATTTACAAATAATGATTAATAATAAGTTTCATTTAAGAAAAATAAATCCACATTTGTATTTTAATAATAATTAATTATATATTGGTATTTATTATGAATAAGTTTCTTAAATAATCTTTGAATGTGATTCTCCAAGAAAAGATAAAAGAAAAGCTTTTGGTGGCTTCAAATGATACAATAGAGTGAGAATAAATAATCAGAGGCTTGTATAGATCCAAAAAAACGCACTTGGGATGAAGAAATCAGGTTCAGAGGAACCCAAAAAAAAAATCTTTTTATTTGATGTTTTAAATTTTTGCTAACATAGCATATCACAAAATAAAAACAATGGGTTGCTAAAAATTTTTGATAGCGTGCTTAGATTTATTAAGGTTTGAATTTGAATTTAATCAAAATCCTTCATTTGAATATACAGAAAGTTATAAATTTAAATTTAAATTAAATCTAAATTCATTTATTATTATAATTCTTTTATAATTTTAAATTTTCTCTATACCTTAGTCATTTAAAATTCCATTTTAAATATATCATTCTTTTTGTTTTTCTTTATTGTTACCTCTATAACTCTTGTATAATTGTATCTTTTCTCATTTGTCATTATAATTTCTTGTTAATTAAAAAAATAGAGATAAACTTCTCATTTTTAATTTTTCATTATTGTTTCGAATCCTAACTCATCTATTTTCTTCATTTAAAATTTTTTAAACTATACAAACAAAGAATTTTAAATATAAAATGACACAATGTATCAAAATATTTATTTTAAAAATATATAATATTTTTAAAATTATTTTTATGTTCATAGGTATCATCTTTTTGAAGGCAATCATATTTAAGAGAGGTCGGTCACTAAATGTAATTAGAAAAAAATATGAATAATGTAAATACTAAGTATCACTATTATTTGAGAGTTGAAGAATTAATAAGCAACCAAAATAATAATAAATTAATAAATCAAATATTCTATTTTTATTTAAATATATCAATAAAATATTATATATATATATATATATATATTGCGAAAACACTTGGAGTGGGGATCTAAATATATATATATGTATATAGAAAAAATCACATTCAATTATTATTGAAGTGAATTATTCACAAACAAAAAACTAATAATAAGTTCTATTTTAAAAAAAGTCATGCTCCTATTGTCTGTGAATCCTAATATCTGTGTAATTCAAAGGAAGCCACACTCAGAATTCTGTTTAGTAAACAACTTCCCACTTTTGGAGAGCACTTTCACATTTTTAAGATGTCGGAAGTTGTTTGGTTTTAATAAGGTCTTCAAAGGTTCATCCAAAAAACTCCTTTTGAAAGCAATCAAAAGTCCTTTTACCCAACGCTGCTGAGAGTAGCTTTTGCATTTCAGTTTGCATGATGAGTGCAGTTAATTCATTCATTACCCATTTTACCTCTCATGTCTTGCAGCGAGTTATATTTTTTTCCTATGGCTAATCATGAACTTTCTTCTTGTCCACCTTTTTCATAATAAGTGTACAAATAGTATAATATGACTTTATTTTTATTTTTTTAAGGATATGGTTATAGAGGTCTTCAATAATTAATATATTGTAAATCTGTTTTTTATTTCACAATTAATTTTGATCTTGATATAATTTGAATTTTATATTATTTATACATTATTTTAATATTTATTTTTTACCATATTAATTTTTACATTAGTTATATACTTTTTAACAAATCAAGTTTTATATAATGAAAATTACATATCAAAAAATTAATGTTCTTTTTAATAATTATACATAATCATCTAAAAAACTTACAGTTTTACAAACTGATTTTTTTAAAAAAATACTCTCTTCAATTTTATTTATAAGTCATAAACTAAAAAATTTTTTTATCCTATTTATAAATCATGGCGTAGCTTTTTAAGTAATATTTAAAATATATTTTTAAAATCATCCTTTATAGTAGAGAAAAGGTAATATGACATTATTTTTTAAATTTTTTATATAATATATATTTAAAATTATATACACTTTTATTATTTATATTTTTTTATATTAATATTGATAAAATCAGTAAAAATAATTGATAGAAGGGACGAAAGCAGCATATCTAAACGCAAATCTTGATACACACTTAGTGGATCCCACCACACATTGTTATGGAAGAAGGGAAGGAATTCAGACGTAGACGGGTCCCACTCCCACCCCACATCTTTTATTGGGGAATACGCGGCAAAGCGGCAATGGTTTTCTATGTACACAATACAGCCGGAAGGTACATGCACATGGCTATAAAATTAGATAATTTTATAAATTCCATAACGATAATTTTATGCTTACAATCAACCAGGGTTGCATAAAAAACAGATGGCACTGAACTTCATCCTAACTTAAAATCCAGTCTCTTTTATAAAAAGAACTGGATTAAGCAACTCGTAGTCCAGTCTTGTCTAGTAATAATTCGAAGATTAACAGGACTAAACTTGGTCCATAGAACTGGAAGGTTGGTCCTGTCAATCCAGTACTCACTTAGTTTTTTTTCTCTTTTTATTCTATGAGAGACAATAATCCATTCCAATATAATAAACTCAATTAAAATAGTAAAAATACTTATTTATAATAATAAATTCATAATAATTTTCAATAACAAGAAAAAAATATTTCTATTATAGTCCAAATGATTTAAATTTATAACTTTAACAAAAATGGTACTTAACAAAATTCAACAACATTATATTACAACAACAATTTAGAAACAAACTTAACAAATTTTCATACAATTATCTACTTAGCATCAATTACACTTCAAACATTTGTCAAAAATAAATTAATTATAATTATAATAAAAAAATTAATAGGACTAAACTGGACTAAGTGGTTCGGATGCCTGGTCTCTTGCCCAATCCAACCCGAAAAAATAGTCTGATCCTTTTAGTCTTTTTGGTCCTGGAAAACCAGTGTCTATACAGATCGAACAAGACTGAGACCATCTTAAATTGAACTGGACCATACAGGATTGGAAGACTTTTGAATTGGACCATCAACACTATTATAATAATTTATAAACTTGGGCGTGGAATTTATAATTTCGTTATGGAATTTTGACGTGGCAAAGAAGGAAGCGCACTATTGTCTTTCGTGGAGATGTACCCTTATCTGTAATTTTTTTTAAAAAAAAAAAATGTCCCCCATCCCACACCTATGCTCCACTTATCTTTTTTTATAAATTATTTTTATTAACTTTATTAATATCAATACAAGATTTTTAATGTATAAAATTTTAAATATATTCTTATATAATAAATTCTAAAAATAATGCCGTGCTAATTTTTTTTATAAGAGATAATTTTAAAAATATCTTTTAGATATTACTTAAAAGGTCATATTATAATTTATAAATAAGATTAAATTTATTTTTTAAAATATAACTTATAAATGGGACCAGAGCAAGCATACTAATACACACACAACAGTTTGGATATAAAATATAGAAAAAATTAATTTTTTAATCTTTTAACTTTTAACTCACCTATATTTAGTCTCTCAATTATAACTTGTTGTAATTCAATCTATCAACGATGACTCACTGTGATTCAGTCCCTCATCTTTTTATCTCACTTATAACTTAGTCTTTATTTTTTATTTTTTTTAAAAAAATTCCTTATCAAATAAAAGGAATAAAAGAAATATTCATATTTTACTTTAAAATATCCTAATCTTGCTCTTTGATGTGGGACTTAAATTAATATAAAAAAATAAAGCTAACAAAAGTTGAGTAATTAAATTAAAAGTGAGTCAAAAGTTGAGGAATTGAGTTATAGGTGAGTTATAGTTGAGTGATTAAGTTATAATGAGTCATAATTGAAAGAGTGAATTATAAGTAAGTTAAAAGTTAAAAGATTAAAAAATTAATTTTTTTTAGAATATGAATAAAATAAAATTAGACGGTCCCCACACTACAAATTGCGACTGCGGATGCTAATTGATAACGCCATGAGAGACCCTGGCCGCGTTCTTTTCCTCTTCTTTTGTTTTGTTTTGTTTTTTTTTTTTTTAAGCGATGGCTCTGTAAAATCAGGCATTATGTTTCATTTTTGTTCGTTTTATAAAAATATATTCTCACGATCCAAAGTATAAATTTTAAATTAATCTTAATTCAAAATATAAATAATTTAATTTATATAAAAAAATTTTATTTTACTTCTTGTTCATTAACCTATGTCTTTATGTGATTGTATCTTTCACTTATTATGAAATATATTGATAATTGATGTTAGAGATGAAGAGAAAAAATAATATATATTTTTATGAGAATAAAAACTTTATTGGTATGCAAAATTTTTATAAAATACTTATATTTTAGACAAAAATATATATGTGTGTGAATATATATGTATATATGTATGTGTGATGTCTTCTAGAACAAAGAATGAAATGATAATTGCAACAATAAACAAATTTGATGCTTTTGTATTCATTTATAATGCAGAGCGTGAGATGACTATCATCATCATCAATATCATCAATCAATCATCAATTAATCAATACCAATCAATATATATATATATATATATATATAAATCTTGTAAACTGTTATTGATTGGTTAGAATTTCTTTAATATTATTCGTCAATTAACTTTGATTAAACTTTAATTTTTTTTATTTGGTTCATTTTATTTGTCATGTATTTTATTATTAAATTTTAAATATAACATTCAAGTTTTATGGGAGAAGTAACTCCATTTATCTCAACTATTTCATTTATCTTATGTATCTCAATATTGTCCAGTCTCTATTTAAAAATTCATGTATCTCATTATTAAATTTAAAATATAAAATTTAAGTTTTACGAAAGCAGTAACTTCATTTGTCTCGACTTTTTCATTTATCTCGTATCTCTCAATATTCTTCAAGCTTTATCTTTAAAAATTTATATATCTCATTATTAAATTTTAAATATAAAATTTAAGTTTTACGAAAAACAGTAACTCCATCTGTTTTAGCTTTTTCATGAAGTGACAATGAAATGAGCTTGAGTATCTGAGGAAGTTTGTTGTATCTCTTGACAAACATCTTTGTTGCTACTTGTATTGAATGATAAAAATTATATTGCACTCCACTATCACAAAATAAAATAAAAATGTATTGACTTATAAAACTTTGTCATATTGTTGATGAGTGTTTATCTATATTACTTGACTATATCTATATTATTACTTACAATTTTCTTATATCAAACCTTAACAATTTGCAAAGATTAATTCTGTCATTTTTAAGTTATTAGACATATAATTATATGCAATTTCAATGATAAAACATTTGTGTTATAATTTTTCTAACAATACGCTATAAACCTGAAATCAAAATAAAAAATATAATTATGTTGTATATATTTCAAATATAAAAAAAGTACATAATTCACATTTTCTGCATCATTTTTTAAATGAAAGGATACCTATTCAGAAGTTTTCGTGTCTTAATCATGTATGATGGAATTATCAAAAATTCAATCTTTTCAAACTCTATTTGTAATTTACTTTGAGCTTGAAAAATAAAGACAAGATGTGTATGAATGAAATATTCAAGAACAAGGAAAATGATTAAATGGAGAAACTTTTAAAAATTTAACAATTTTAAATGTGTCGATATCAATAATATCCAAGGTATTTGTTTTAAATTTTTTAAATCCAACTCGTGCACTGCATAAGAAACTGTCTAGTCTCATCAAAAAAAGGGTGTGATATAATGTGAAAAATGAAAATTTTATATTCTATATTTATATTTATTAGTTATTTTTTACTCTTCTTTTTCTAGTATTATACATATGTATATCTGATTTTCTTAGAAATACTTTTATAAATATAGATAGTTTAGATTGAAAGATGAGATGCAAATTTCTTTACAATCATACAATTTTCTCGAGATTGTAATGTATTTTTTTTCATTTATAAGCAAAACTATATATTTCAATAAGTATTTATCACATTTTTTTCAAATTGTCTTTCGTAAAGTCATATATGAGTGTGTATCATATATATTTTTCTTAAGACCAATGCCGCTATTATATTCTTGTCAGGTTCTTGTTTCTATGATTTCAGTCTTGTTTTTCTCGGGATTTTAATCTTCTCCATATCCTTCTTCAATACTTGCCTTCATACTCAATCATATCTGTCCATTCAGTTATTTATTTGATTTCATAGTGTGGGATTGCTAATTATAATATTAAAATATAAATATATGAATCATTATTATCACTTAAAGACTTTTGAAAATAAGATAATAATGTTCCTTTATGGCAATTATTAAATAAATCATATATTTATTTTAATACCATCATTACTAATCTTACATCATCAGATCAAATAAATAATTAAATAGATGGATGTAATCGAGCATGAAAGCAAGTATTGGGAGAAGACATAGAGCTGATTCAATGGAACGGTTTCCAAGTGGTGTCTCCTGATGATGGCGACTTGGTGTATATCCTGGAGCAAATCGAGATAGGATGGATTTGTATGTTCCAAGGCTTGGAGAGATAAAATGGCTGCTGGAGAAGATAGGCCATGAGTTTCACCCAGACGAGCTTGAGGATCTAGTCTGGAAAAAGAAGCTGGGCTTGAATGAATTCTTGTTCTTATGAGAGTATTGTTAGCTGTAGAACCACCGTATTGCCAGGCAAGACTAAGGATGTGTTTGGTTGGAGGTATTTAAAAGGAAAAAAAAGAGAGTCATCTCATTTGGTTAAGAAATTTTGGAGGGAGGGGAGCCAAAATAACCCCTCCCCTTCAAATTGAAGTTTTTTAGAGGTGAGCTAATTTTTTTGAGTATTTTGTCCTTATCTAATTTTTAATATTTTTAGTATACTCATAATTAAAAAAAATTTCCCTTATATTAGATTGTGCTTCACTCTCAGATCTCGACTGACCTTATTGCTCTCCCTCCAAATTGAGGTTTTTTTGAGGGGAGTTAATTTTTTTTGACTATTTTGCTCTTATCTATTTTTTAATATTCTAGGCGTACCCATAACTTAAAAAAACATCCTTTTCATATCAGATTGTGCTTTACTCCCAGACCTTGATGACCTCATTGGATTTTTTTTAAAAAAAAATAAATTTCATCATATTTATTATATATTTAAGGGTTATTTATTTTTTATAAAAGTTTGTTATCATTATAATTAATGGTTTAATTTTTTTTATTCACATATTGACAATATGATAGCATGTGAGATAATTTTTAAAAAATCATACAATTTAAATTGAAGTGTAAAATTATTTTTTATAAGGAATAATTAAAAAAATTTTAAACTAATATAGAGAATATAATAGCAAATTAGTTACCTCTCCTCCCCTTCTAAATTAAACGAAGGATCATTAAAAATCCCTCTCCTCCTCTTCCCTTCAACAAAACCAACCAATATAACACTAAAACCTTTTCTCTATCACCCTCTTCTTGAACCAAACATACACGGAGCATCTCCCATACTTCTATACATACACCCCAGTTAAGCTGCACCAAGACTAGTGTCGGTATCTGCTCGTGAAACATCTGTGAAACCCGTTGGTTGGACCTGGCTTCCCAAAAAGCATGAAGACCAAAGGCAAACAGTGTATGTTAGTGTGGTCCAAGACATCAATCTAATTGGCACGCAGAACTCGCCGGGGACGAATCCAGGATTACACGCATGGGGGGCAAGAATTGGAAAATAAAAAGACGTAGGGGGCTAAAAATTCTTGAGTTTTTTTTATACAAGTAAAAGCATACTCTCTCTATTTAAAAATATAAGACATTTTTAATCAAATTTTATTTGCATTAAACTAGTTACCTAACCCTATCTTTTCATATTTATCCCTATTAAATACCCTACAATAAATATAAAGTCATTCATCAATAGGAACACTTTTATAAAAAAGACAATGATTACACTTGACCAAAAATACCTTACATTTTTAAACATTTAACTCCTCAAAAAATGCTTTACATTTTTTAATGAAGTGAATACATATTATCAAAAGGGAAAATGAACCCCATTAGGACATTAGTTCCAATCAAGGATCATAAAATTTTAAAATCCCAATTAAGGATCATTGGGATAAAAAATGTAATTTGTCTTAAATTTCTCTAAGGAAAAAAACTTAATTATGTTGAAATCCCAATTATGTTGTTTTCACAATTTACGTTAGCAATTTTTTCATGTTGAAATAGTGAATTCTCAAGTGGCTTAGTGAATCCAACTTCATGTTAGCACATCCTAATTTTTGGGCAAGTTACTTTTTGTTAAACAATCAATTTTTAAGTAGGGTTTTATTTTTTTACAATATATATTAAAAATTTTCTCAAGTTGGGTTAATGAATTTCTAAGTAAGGTTTTATATTTTCATAATATACGTTAGTAATTTTTTAAATCGAGTTAGTTAATCCTCAAGTGACATTAGTGAATCTCTCCTCACATTAGTGAATCTCAAGGCGTTTAAAACAAACTATATTTTTTATCCCATAGTCTTTAATTGAGTTTTATAATTTTATGATCCTTAATTAAATTAATATTTTTTAAAAAATTTTTAATTGCTATTTTTTCTATTAACAAAAATATTGAAAATGTGGGGGACAATGGCCCTCCCCTTGTCCCCCTGTACATTCGTCAACTCCATTATGAAAGTACAGGGAACCATGACTTGTTTCCCATCTTTGCAGGGTCATCACTTCAACAGTACTTGTTCGTTGGCCTTGTAGGAGCCACGATAGTAAATAACAAATGCCACATAAATCACCATAAATAATTAAAACAACAAACTTCAATTTTATCCCAAAAAAATTAAAACGTAGTAATTAAACTTTGTTTTATTTTTCCAGAAACTATTATAGTTAACAGAATAATTATATTAGTTAATGGTGATTCTATTCAAATATTATTATTAAATTCAATCATTATTATAATATAATATTAAATAAATGCGTAAATATCAATTATGTAAAATATGCCCATCAAACAAGATTTTTTTTATTTTTTTCTCAAAACATGTTTTAAGCAATTTATCAAACAATTTTTTATATTTTTATTTTTTAAATATAATTTTTAAGAATAATTATATAAAATATTATTCTGAAAATATATTCTGCACAATATCAATTCTCAAAATAAATAAAAAAATAGTTCTAAAGACATCTTCCCATTATATCAAAGTCTGAAAACATATCAGAAAACAGGGGAGTGGCAAGAACAATGATGGCAAGCTTTTAGTGGGCTTCATGTCCCCACAACGCGGGACAACCCACTTTTTATCTGGTCTTGTTGGCTTGCAATTGCCACCAACTTTTCTGCATATAGTCATGTCACAGCGCCATGGCATCTGAGTTCTTTCAAAGAATGACAGCTTAAATCATTGGTATATGCATTATTAAGCTCTTAGTTCATTTAGGTCATCGGCGTTTATAAGTTCCGACGCAATCCTCGGTCGAGACATCACTTCCCCAGTCTCCGTTCTGCAGGTAAAGTCTGTAAGTTCCCAGTGTGTGTGTGTATGAGTGTATAAATAAATAACCAGAGAGGTGCCTCGGATAGATTCCTGTGACTTAGGTTTTTGGCCAGCCTTCCTCCTCTTCCTCTTCCTCTTTTCTCCCTCTTCTTCTTCTTCTTCTTCTTCGTCTTCCTCTTCATCATCATCATCATCATCTTCTTCTTCTTCTTCTTCATCCTCTTTCTCTTCGTCGTCGATGGAGCTCTATTTTCCTGCCGCATCAAAGACTACAGAAACAAATTTAGTCTTACGTGGCATTACTGTAAAACAATAACAATAATAAATTGTTGCAGAAAATAATTATAACTATGAGTTATAATTGCTATAATATGCAGGTATGATGAGTTTTTCAAACGATTCCAAGGGAAAAAAGTGCATTGCAGATCATTTAGGCTATGGAAGCACGTATGTTTCCGATGATAATGGAAACAAAACATCAAAGGGCCGGAAAAGCAGCATAGGAGATCATTTAGGTTATGGAAGCACTTATGTTTCTAATAATAATGGAAACAAACCATCAAAGGGAAGCAGCAAAAAGCTGACCATAGGCGACCTGATGGGCTATGGGGAGAAGCCACCTCTGACCAACAAGTAAACAATGATTCTCCATCATCACTCCATTATCACCACCACTCCGACCTCGTCTTGTTGATTCTCAAAGCTACTATTTGCATGTTTCCCTTCGTGTCATGCTGCTTGTGTGTTGTTGTTTATGTAATATCATTTTCCTTTTGCTACTTTAATTAACAAAGTCATGTGCTGTTACAGTGTGTTTCTAGGTTTTACTTACCTGGAGGCCTCCAATGGTTGAGAAAATGAGAATCAGTTTAACAGAACACATACACTCTCTCTGTCTCTGTCTCTGTCTCTGTGTCTGTGTCTTTTCATGGACTACGGGAATATCATATTGCGAGCACAAGCAGGGACAATCGTTGATTATTCTCACTTTTTTACATGAGGGGGTCGCAGCGGGGAGATCATAGAGGGAAAGAGGAAGACGTTTAGTTTAGTTTTGGAGAAATTCTCTTACACCCACATATAAATGTTAGATGAAAAATTATATATTGTTCAATTGTTGTGTTATAATTTTTAGACTAAAATGGTTTCTGCTTTTTTATAAATTATAATTTTTGAATTACTAAAAATATGATTCGGTGGGGGGATGTGACAAGACAATCCTAATCAAAATCATTCCCTAGCTACCAATTACCATCTGATCATTAAATCCACGAATTTATTACTATACACAATCCAATACAATTGATAGTTTCTAAAAATTAGAGGAAAACATACATTACATAAAGAAATATAAATTTCAGATGTAAATGTTTCTAAACCTATAATTTGCTTATAATTTTTTTTCTTTTAACCCTCATTTGTTTTGGTAAAATATTACATGTTCATCGTTTAACATGACAATTGATATACATACTATCTATTTCTTAGCAATACTTTAAAAAGTTAAAATTTTATTTATAACACGCCCAAACGATGTCGACTGGGTCTCGTTTTCGACTTTATAAAATAAATACTAACCGGCCCACCGGGGTTGTCACAGATAAAGACAATTAAAGATCAAATTCTTCAAATAAGTAATAATGAAGATCTGTGGTCCTTAAATGTCAGGGATGGAGAAGATGGTGCACGGACATGAGAAAATTTTAGAGTAGATTGGGTGCACCACGTCATTTGTGGTTTGTTTAATAAAAATATGATATTTAGATATCATTAAATATAAATTAATAATGATATCAATAATAGTAGAGGGATAAAAGTAAAAATCAAATGTGAATTTTGTTATAAGAATAAAATTAATTAAAAAATGCCACACAAATTTTTTTAAAATTATTTAAAACATTTTAATTGGACAGACGATAAATAATACTCCTTCTATTAAAAAATATAAGGCATTTTTAATTGAATCTCATTCTCAATAAAATAATTATCTACTTTGAAACTAACCCTATCTTTTTATATTTACCCTTATTAAATACTCTATAATAAATATAAAGTCATTCATCAAAAAAAACTTTTAAAAAAAAGCAATAATTATACCTCAAAAAATTAAAAATATCTTATAACTTTTAATATTAAATTTTTTAAAAATATTTTATATTTTTAAATAAAGGAAGTATGAAGTATACGATCTATTTATATATTTTTGTATGGATACATGACAATGGTAATGGATACGACAATGATATTAAAAAAAGTAAAGAGAGAATGACGTCATGCTTTTTAGTTTTGGACTTTTGGTTCATGGACACCCTCCCACGCTTCCGTTGTGCTCTGTTTCATTTTTCCCACAACGAAAGGCATTCCAAAACATTGGTAAGGTCATCGTTAATAATATTAATCGCATACAACTGGTATTTGGATTAGTTTGGATACTAGGTAATAATATTTTTAAGTTTTGCAAGATATCAGGCAAGTCCCTAAATACTATTACATACTATCTTATTTTTAAATTATAAGACAACTTTAGAGATATTTTATCTATCTTTATATATAATATTTTAAAAAAATTATTTGTTCCTAAAAAAAGAAAGTGCCATGATATTTTTGAATAGTTGGACAATTTATCCCTATTGTTTTTAAAATGAAAGTAAATATTAATTGTGTGCTTTACCAACCATCAATAAATTAATTGTGATATTATTATGGACAAAATGGACAAATTGTTGTGGTTTAACATGCTTTCAACTAGATAATAAATTTTTATTGGTATGCAGGATTTATTTAAAAACACGTCATATATATAGGGATGTGGGAAGTATTTTATTGTCTCAAAATAAAAAATAATTAGATGAAAATAAAATTTTATTAATTATACTTTTTTAATATTACCCTTCAACTTCAAGTGGAGAAAAAATTGAAATGACTGTAGGGTAATAATTAAATGTGTAGATTCAAAATTATATTAAATGAATAACATTTTTTGAAATTTTATGTTTTTATTTAAAAAAATAATTGATAGTTTAAAAAGTGTTATTATTGAACTTTACTCTCTGGACTAAAATATAGAACTTTGGTAAGTAAGTAGCTAATTCATAATTTTCAAAAAATTTAATTTTTTTAATTTAACTCTAATTAAATACTTTATATAAGTGTTTTGATAATAATAATTAAAATTTTAATATATTATTTTTAAAAAAATAATAAATAAAGTAGAGATATAATTAAAAAATAATTATAAAAATTATTAAATATTTTATATTTTGAATCAAGTAAAATTTTTAATAAATATATTATATTGATCTGGAGAGAGTATGTTTATATGTAGTCGTATCCTATAATTAGGATTCGCATTCAGCACCGCATGCTTATATCAAGGACATAGATCATTTTGAATTAAAACGAAGGGCTAGGATCACTCAAATGAGTGATGAGACCGAATGCGCATCTCTAGTTCCCTATAACTAGGGATGAAGGGAATAATGATTATTGCATCTCTTCAGGCTTGACTGTTGATGGTTTTTACATTTCTCAAATAATCATATCCCTTTTTTTCTTCTTTTTCCCAGAAGATTATTTATTATTCCAGAGTTGTGACCGAAGAATGACAAGCCCTCCTATTCTGTGCCAAAAAGAGAAAGAAGTGACGCACGTGTACACCCTCTGATCACCTGCCGCGCCAAAGATAAAAGAAGATGCAAGTCACGTGATGATGCCTTGATTTTTTTTATAGATGCAGACCAGGAGCCCCTCTTCATTATTCTCGGTGAAAAGTTTTCATCATTATAAATATTTCATGGAAAATAACCCACCCTTTCTTAATTGATTTATTAAATGATGATCAATGTGAATGAGAAAATTTGATGGCCAGCGAGTGATCTTCATTGCGCTGTCCACTCATTCACGAAGTCCTTGACGACAACGACCACAAGGTTGGCAGGCTGGTAGGCATAAGTGGGTCTGTGGGTGAAAGAGTGAAAAAGTGTGAAGAATTAATTAATTCTAATTAAACAAAAAGAAAATACGTGGCAAAGACCAAATATTACTGGGGTGGGGGCAGAGGGCTTTGCTTTTGTGGGGCCCTTCAAAGATTCGGTGCTCATTGGCGATCATCATCTTCGATGACAGTTCAGATTTAAATGATTCATTTTTTCTATTTTCGTTTTTATTTTTATTAAAATAAAATTTGTAAAATATTTAATAAATCTATTAATTATCAATCATCATATTTAATCAGATAATTTCAAATTTAATATTATTTTTTATAACTTTTATAAATCAATTATACAGATTTATTTTGAATTATCCATATTTAAAATTTTTAATTTTTTTTTAAATAATTAGAAAGATCCAGTTAAGAGATTATTTTTATTTTTAATATTATATTTACTAAAATAAAAATTATAAAAAAAATTAATGTTGAACCTAAGCTATTGATAAAAAAATTTGGATAATCAATTTATAAAAATAATAAAAAAATGTAATATTAAATTTGCCATTGGTCATCATCATCATCAGCCACAGAAAGAGAGAGAGAGGTCTAATCGATCAACTGATTCTTATTTTACTCCATCGGAGGCCTCCATGTAAGGCCAAGGAACACACTGAAACCGTTGAGCAATTAAATCTCAGTTAATTATTATTCGTTTTATATATGATGAACCATCTAGAAATGAGAGAATAAGCTTTAATTAACACACACATATATGACTTGGAAGTTGAAGAATTAAATGATGAATGTGAATGAGATAATTTGATGGCCGGCGGGGGATCTTCACTACGCTGTCCAATCATTTACGAAGTCCTCAACGACGACGACGCGACAAGGTCGGTGGGCGCAAGAGGGCGAAAGAGTGAAAAGCATAGGGAATTAAATTAATTAATGCTAATCAAACACGGAAATAAACAACAAGAAAATACTTCTAGCGCAGACAAAATATTACGAGGGTGGGGCAAAGAACAAAGATGTTATCAACAACGACGTTTTTCCCCAGTAAAATCTAGGGCTTTGCTTTAGTGGGGCCGTTTAAAGATTATGCTACGAATCCGGTTTCATTTCGGTGCTCCCGGTAACTGACGTCGATGGCCCATGTTTATATTTTGTTTTACTTTTGTATATTTCAAAAAAATTATTTTACTGGATACAGAATTTAAAATAAAAATAATTGTTAACTGTCACGTAATTTAAAAAAAATTATGACTAAAAATTGTAAATAATTTAGAAAGTCTTAGTGATGAGCATAAAAAAATTGGATTTATTATAAATATTATGTTTGTCCTTAACTCCTAACTCTTAAAATTCTTTTATTTTTAATGTTCTAATAAATTACATAAAAGGAATTTCTAATTATTAACAGTTTATAACTTTCAAAGGCCACATAATGCATCATTATATGCCTCTTTATATCTTTATATAACATTAGAATATGATTTGAATAGTTGGAGGTCTATAAATAGAGGTTATTTTCAAAACTTATTTACCCTAATAAATAAGAATTCTCCTTCATCATTTTGTCTCTCATTTTTGATATTGTCTTATTTTTCTCTGCTCTTCATATTAGCAATATTTTATAACAGGATTAAATTTGTCGGGGACTCTTTTTTGCCTTGAACTGGTCCATGTTTGATGTATATATAAATCACAGATCACTTGTGAGCTCTTCATAGGACACGCACGCCGTGAACAAGTGGGGAAGCAATTCTCGTCAGGTGCCACTTCACCAGTCTCCGGCCTTGCAGGTCAAGTCTAAAAGTCCCCTGTATATGTATAATCAAATATCATATCTGTATTCGTGTCATTATTTTCTGCTATGATTTCTTCTGTTACGTACGGAAACTCGTGCCTGAATTCTCCTTTGTCGTGTACATACATACATACAATAAATATATAACTGCTCTTTCTGATCGGTGATGTTTCGAACATGTCTCCAGAAAAAAGACCGAAAAAATTCTGGGTCCATGTCTTGATCTTATGTTTTCTGGGTTTTTGATCTTGTCAAGAAAGAGGGATAATTCTCTTGCATGTGCTTGCTAACGGTGGCACACCAACGACATGACAGCGCCGGCGACGCTGAGGAAGAAGCATTGATCAACAAACTGTGGCGGTGGCGAATGGATTGAACCCTCTGGCTGACGCCAGCCTTCTCCTTCTTCTCTTTCTTCTTCTCGTTCTTCAGGCTCTTTCCGGGCGCCGCCTCTGATTCTACGGCCTCCTTGGTTAGCCACAACTGAGCACGTGACGAATAGTAGAGCTCTTTGTATGGAGCTTTGAGAGACTTCAAAGTTCCTTCTCAGGGACATGTCACACAGACGGCGGCGAAGCCGGAGGAAAGCGGCGGGTAGAGAATGAGCAGCAGATATTCGTCCTCACATGGCGACGAGAGTCTGGCTCGGGACGTTCGACACGTTGGCTGCAGCAAGAGATTACAACCAATTGAAGCTCTATTTTAGCAAGGAATCAAAGAGTATATACAGGAACAATGCCATTACTATAAAAGAACAATAAATAGTTGCATATACTATCAAAGTGCTTATACGCGCCATGCATGGTGTTTGAGAATTTTACCATTGATTTTCTCATTTAAACTCCTCCAATGAACATATACATATATATACTCATCCCTATTTGCTTGTTGAATGTTATTCTGTCACTTCTATAGCTGGTTCATTATACATATAAAAAGAATATATAATAATTGACTGTGAGTTAATTGCTAATATATGCAGGGACGATGAGTTGTTCAAATAATTCGAAGGGGAAAAAGTGCATCGGAGATCATTTAGGTTATGGAAGTACGTATGTCAGTGATGATAAGAATAAGAAAAAGAATAATGGAAACAATAAGGCAACGGAGTGCATAGGAGATTACATGGGTTATGGAAGCACTTATGTTTCTGATGATAATAATAATAATAATAATAATGGAAATAATAAGGCATCAAAGTGCATAGGAGATTACATGGGTTATGGAAGCACTTACGTTTGTGATGATAATGGGAGCAAACCATCAAAGGGAAGCACCAAGAAGAAGGCGACCATAGGCGACCTGATGGGCTATGGGAGTCCACCTCCCACCAACAAGTAAAAAGGGTTCTCCGTTATTATTGTCAGCATTCGTAGAGCTGATTCTCAAACTCAACACTAGTATACTTGCTTGTTTCCTTTGTTATTTTGTATCAGACTTGTGTGTCTGTGTTTCTGCTTTTGTTCTTCTCTGGTCTCTACTTTCTGCTATATCCTTTCATTAATAAAGCCATGTGCTGTTTCTTTGTATTCCTTGCTTTCGCTTGGAGGTCTTTGAATGTTACTCTCCCCCCCCCCCCGGGGCCATTCATATACTTCCAAAACAATAAGTTGAAACCTTAATTTCTTAAAAAAATTTACATTTTTTTAATTATACCCTTATTAAATACCCTATATAAGATCATCAATAATAGTAATTAAAATTCTAATTCATGATTTTGTTTGAAAAAATAATAAATGAGATAAGAGTATAATTGAAAAAATAATTATAAAAGTTATTCAATGACCTATACTTTGAACCAAGCAAGACTTTTAGAAAATGCATGACATTATTGCAGTCTAGAGAGAGTATATATAGAAACACACATGTAAATCAATTTCTCTCTCTCTATATTTATAATTTAGTGTAAAAGAAAAAATTGGCCCCTTAACTATAGATCCATGAGTATCTAGGATCTTAAATTCATTTTGGTACAATATTTTTCTTCAATTTCTCTCTCTCAATCAATTTTCTTGGTAATTTTTAGTAATTTTTTAGTGTATTGTCTGTAATTTTTGAATCCTTTACTATAATTTTTTAATCTTTTTCTGTAAGGTTAGATGTTTAGATTGCATCCTCTATTTCTTTTATTATACGACATTTTCTAAAAGAATTCTTTAATCTTTAATATAAATTTGATGGGGCATTGATTATATTTTTTTTAATATTGCCCCCTATTTAAACTCATTAACTATAAGAGAGAATATAATGAACAATTAAATTTTTATTTAAATTGGGGGTAAAATTAGAAGTTTATTATATCTTCAAATAAAGTTAATTAATAAATTAATCACCTCTCCTTAATTCTAGGTAGTTTTAGGTTTCTCATATATATTTATAATTCTGTTGTTTTAATGCAAAAAGCTAGAAAAGAATCATTGACCAGATTATAAGAATATTATTGTTGACCAGATTACAAGAATCTTAAAACCTACCAGATGACAAGTATTTTGTTAGCACCAACACAGACAAATGGACACATTCTTATCATTCCCTAATCCCTACACAATTCAACTCTGAGTCTTGGAACGATTTGTCATCCAATCCAACTACCCCTATCTCTCTCTCATTCCTTTCATCTTCACACCTCTCCCTATCCCCTACCGTATATAATAATCAATCTGTATACCTATCTAGCTATTATAATAATATGAACTGTATAGTTTTTAAAAAAGATTAACAAAAATCTATACATTTCTAGTTGGCTCAAACTATATATTCCCAGTTTAGGAGGGAGCATTCTCTCAACTTACAGAAATATTTATATTCTAGACACTTTTCTTATTAACGTGGGTTGCTGTGAGATTTGCACTCGTAGAGTCGTAGACTTGTAGTTATATCGCCGATAATGATTAAAAAAAAAATTAACAATGGTAACGGCGACATGAAAATAATGGATGCTGTTGGAGAATATCAGCAAAATCGGGGCCTCTTGTTTTATTAATTTAATAAATAATTTTTGTACGTCAAAAACCTATAACATAAATAATATAAAAATTATATTGAATAAAAATTTGTTGACTATAATTAAAATAATTTATTATATATTTTTCATTCAAAAAAAGTTCTTTCAACTACTTGATTTATAAATCAAAATTGTTTTTCTTTTAATTTTGACCAAACCAAACTCAATATTTTATAAAATTAAGAGTATATTAAAAAAATTGTACTTTATCGTTTGTGAACATCTTCGATCGCGTTTTAATTAGACTCTGTAACATAATTTTTTCCTTGTTAAGGAAAATTACAATTTTTCCTAACAGAAATACTTATGAACAGGCTTTTATAATTGAGTTATGTATATAAATATTTGATCAGATTTAAATATTGAAAGTTACTTCATATTTATCATTTTTCAAAGCTTAAATGTTTATATATATATATATATGTTTTTCATTATCGATCCAATTAAAAAAACCTTATACTTCAAATTTTGTTATATCTGTAATGAGTGATCAGCTAGCGATAATTGGTACCTAGCACAACTGTTACCATTTTTATATCAAACATATTGGAACAGTGGATCAATGTCAAAATGTTTTGATTTTTTAAATGAGAAAGGAATTTTATAAATTTTTCAGAAGTCCCGACAACAAGGCATCGGATTATAGGGAATTTTTGACAAAAAAAAAAAATTAAAGGTTCTTAGCCTTTTAGCAGGTCGCTTTCAAAGTTTCAGTCACCTCGGCCACATTCAAAGTTTTGCAATTTTGTTGACCATTTCGGTCCCGAAGTTTGAAACTTTGAACTTCCAAAAATCTAGAAACGAGCCCATTGTCATATGTGTGTTGGCGGAAGGGGAATAATAATAAAAAATAATTATTGGTGCTACATTTTCAGCGTGTTTTAGTATTAATTTTTATATTTTTTTAGTTATTTAAAGTTTTTTAAATTTTATAAGTCTACAATATTCATCTTTGTATTTTTAAATATGATCATAAGAACTTAATAATGAATAATGTCTACATAAAGGACAATATATCCTTGCTGTCAACTTTAAATAAGCTACGACTTTAAATGTTTAAGAATAAAAATGTATTAAAAATAAATTTAAAATTTTAAATATTTTTAAACTTATAGCTCAAGGGTCTAATTATTATTTTACCTTTGGCCTCCGTGGACGAAATGGGAAAAAAGGAGCGTTGATTTTGTATGAATGCAGACAAAAAGCCCCTTTTCTTTCATTATTATTGTGAAAAGTTTAATCATTAAAAAAATTTTATGAAAAACCTACCTTCTTTTAATATGCGTATTTAGAAATTTATGTTTTCGTATGGTTTTTAATTATTTAACTCTGGTGTACGTAATTTAAGGAATATGGAAAATAATACAACTAAATAAGCCAGGAGCTTTTGAAGTGTACGTATGGCAAAAGAGTGGAGTTTAATGGAAAAGTGGTAGGATTAGGTTGTAACCTGTAAGAACTAAGTTATACATACAATACAATTTGGGTTTTGAAAATTGATGTAATTATTTATTCATTTAGAAACGTCTTTCATTTTATCCATTGAAGAATTCAGTATGTCTAGATGAATTATGAGAGAATAATAGTTAGGTCCTAGAATATTAAATTAACAAAAGTTAGGTCTCCGATTATTTTTTTCAAAAATAATTTAAAAATATCGATATAGACAATTGCAAATTCATAAGTTTCAATAGCAAAAACTATTTAAATGTCAAATGCAACTCTTAAATTGTAACAAAATTTTTTGTTATGTTTGTAACTGTTTGAAATTGATATTTTAAACTCATTTTCAAGAAAATTTATTAGGAACCTAACTATAATTAATTTAACCTTTTGGACCTAACTATCATTTTTTCATGAATTATTTCACAAATTGTTTGAATCTCAAATCATATCAAAGTATCGACTAAAACGTAAAAACATAAATAAAGAAAATGATAGGAAAACATAACTCAATATAAACTATTTTTTTCAAACAAAGTACTATATGCTTACTAGTCAAATTCTCATAATTACATGTTTAGTAGACGGGCTTATATAATTAAATCATCCAATGTGTTATATGTGTGCACCTTTAATATTTTTTTTCCAACATATAAAACATAGAAACTTCTTTGCGTTTGAGGTTTCTTTCCAAGTTTTTTTAATTTTGTTGGTCGCATTCAAAGTTTTACAACTTAGATGGCCATTTGGGTCGCTATCGAAATTTTGTTTTTGCATGGCCGCTTTCAAAGTTCTGGTTTTCCATTACTCAACCAGAATACAAACAGAGCACAAACCACAAAACAACAGCTAACAATAATAAAACCATTTTGGTCGAAGTTTTACTTTTGCAACATCGATGCACGGAATTTTGCTGGCGGCTTTTTCGAAGTTTTGCAATTTGTGGTGGCCAAGTTTGAAACTCTGAGCTCCCAAAAACTTGAAAACGAATGAACTGTTAAGAGTATTATTAAGTGCGTATTGAGCGGTGTCTCCATCTTTCTATCACAATGTAATTTCTTTTCTTCTACTACTACTATTACTGCTGCTGCTGAGTGGTGTTGTTTTCTCACATGTTTCATTTTGACCACAACTATGAATTCGTGGACCACCACGGATTCTAGATATTAAGATTGTCAACCAATAGAAAAGAAAGGAAAGGAGAAAGAGAATATGCAAGCTAGTCATGTGGTGATGATAAGTTGACTTTGCATAAATGAAGGCAAAAAGCCCATATTCTGGATCCACTGTGAAAACTTTTAATCATTAAAAATATTTTATGGAAAACCTACCTTTTTAATTAATTTAAATATCTACAGATTTAAATTTAAATGTTTCTTATGGTTTATATAATTGGGTCAAAGGTTATTTTTCTCTTCAACTATTCGCTTTGGATTGCATAACGTATTTTAAACTTTTATGTGACGTAATTTCCTCCTTTAATATTTAAAAATGGTACACCCTATCATTAAAAAAAAGTTAACTTGAATTGTTAGTTAACTTAAAAAATTGTGAAAAAAAATCTCAAAAATTATAAAAAAGGACGCGTAAAATGACACCTAAGTACCTTATTAATATTAATTAAGTTTCCTGAATTAAATATAAATAATAGGATATAAATTTTATTTCTTACCCACGTAAAAGGGCAAAATATGATTTGGACCAACTATTATTTTTGAGACTTAATTTATATTAATTTTTATAGGGTACTTATTGCAATTAATAGGTCTTTTTTTGTAACTCTTCAAGTTTTTTTTTGGTAATTGTTTGATCAACTAACTATTAAAATTAATGGTAGAATACTCAATATACAATTTTTAAATGTTAAAAAAATTACAATACATGTAAATTATAAACAAATAGTTAAGAAGAAAAATACTCTTTAATCCTTTTTATTCAGATAACTCTGATGGATGTAGTTGAAGGCTGTGTGGGATGATCCGTAGCAGGAGACCTAAGTGGTTAGTTATACTTATTCGGCAAATTGTGTAAATATCACACGTCAAATCAGAGTATATCAAAATAACACGTAAGCAATAAAGAAAGAAAATCATAGAAAGACACGGCTCAATATAAACTAGATTTTGGTCAAATTTTCAGAAAACTTATTGCTGGATTTGATTATAAATTAAATTTCTTAATTGTAATGAATTCAAACTACTATATTATATAAACCAAGTGATATTAAGCAAGTGGTCCATACGATACCTCTACACTGCTTATAATAGAAAAGTGGAATTAAACTCCCAAAGTCCCTGTGTGCGTGTTCCTCCCCACACCCCCCCCCCCCCCCAAAAAAAAAAAAATATGTAAAGAAAAGAAGGCTACAATTTTTTTTAACAAAGAAGCTTGATAGTATTTTTTATGCAATAAATCTTTTTCCCACACAAACACATATTGTTGGATTATGATATCTGAAATTAATTAAGAATAAGATATTATGCTAAATTAAATAGAATTAATTTAATATATTTTATTAAATTTATTTGAATCAAAATCAAGAATTAAAACCAAGAACCGAATAGAGAATATTATAGGGTTAATATATAATTTGAACTAAGTCTAGAGACAATTTAAACTCTAAACTTATAATTGGTGTATTTTGAACTTAAACAATTAAATTTAAAACAATCTAACCCCACTGTTAATTTTAATATAATGCCCGTTACTTTTAAGTGGTGGCATTATACCTTTCTCTCTCTTTCCCAATCTCCCTGGCTGACTGCATGTTTTCTCCCTCCACTCTCTCTCTCTCTCTCTTCATCCAAGCTTTGCCTCTCCGTTTTCGAACTCCATGAATGTGCTACTTCTGCCAACCCTCATCGCCTCACTAGGGATGTTTTTCTTTATCATTTTCAAGAAATGTTCAATGGCCCTCCTCTTCTTGTCTAATGCATAAGTTACTTGTTCTTGATTTGTTGCTGCTTTGCTTTTGTTATATGATTTGGGAGGGCTTGTGTAGTCCTACATCAGAAGGCCATATTAGTGAAAGTGTAGTTTATAAGTTAACTAGACACCCTTCCCCTATGAGACGTCTTTTAGGGGTGAGTTTTACCCAAAAACTTGTGGTCGTGACATTTTTGCTCTCGTTGAGAGTCACCGTTCTTGGAAAGGATTACCTACAGAGGGCTTAACTGGCTAAAAGCCAAGTGAAGCGCCATGAAGTGTGATCCATTATGGACATCGACTCTTGAGGGGTGGGCTATGTTATGAGTCCCATATCAGGAGGTCACATTAGTGGAGTATAGTTTATAAGTCAATTGGGCACCCTCTCCCCATAAGGCACCTTTTGAGGGTGAACTACTATAAAATATACATTTTACGTTCAACAATTTACATCACTTTTTGCAAAAGTGACATAAAAAATAGAAGTAGTGGCAATTTTGTAAATAAGTGTTGAATATATAAGACTATCCATGTCCTTTTTTTTAAAGTGACATTGTAGAAAATAAAATATTTTAAATTATTAATTTTTAAATATTTTTTATGTCCCTTTTTTAAAAAATGACTTGATAAATTACCACGTACCTTTTTTAAAAAAAGGACTGTGGATTGTAGAAAATAAAATATTTTAAATTAATAATTTTTTAACACTTTTCACGTCTTTTTTTTAAAAAAGCGACGTGGTAACTTACCATGTCTCTTTTTTTAAAAAAGGAACGTGTGTTGTAAAAAATAAAATATTTTAAATTATTAATTTATAGATATTTTTCTCGTCTCTTTTTTTAAAAAAGGGATATGGTAACTTACCACGTCTTTTTTTTTAAAAAAAAGAAACATGAATTATAAAAAATAAAATATTTTAAATTATTAATTTTTAAATATTTTTCACGTCCCTTTTTTTAAAAAAAGGACGTGAAAACTTACCATGTCATTTTTTTAAAAAGGGATATGGATTGTGAAAAATAAAATATTTTAAATTATTAATTTTTAAACATTTTCCATGTCCCTTTTTTTAAAAAAAAACATGGATTTCAATCAACTTTGTTAAATCAGATCAAGCTTCTTCCTTGTTCCATCATTTTGTATTTTGAAATCTAACTCCTCTCCCTCTTTTCCTTCGATGGTAGCACGTCTCTCCTCTCCTCCCTACTGTAGATCTCTCCTTTCCTCCACACAACAACTCTCTCTTCTCCTTCCCACTATATCGAGACCTATAACATTGAGATCTATGGTCGACAAAGTAAATAGAGACCTAAGGCCAGTATTCAATAGTGAGCATTCGATAGACAACTCTCTCTTCTCCTCGTCTCCTCTTTCCCCATTCGACTGATAGCTTTAAGACCTATGGTTGAGATCCACAACTTCTCCTCCTCTTTTCCTTGGGTGAGCAATATTTGGTTAGTATCGCTTTCACCCACAAGCTCTTTTTCTTTGTAGATATTTCTGACCTTTGCTTGAGCCTTTTCCATTATCTTTGGTTACTTCATCAATTTTGGTATGGTTTTATTTTTTTATTTTATTTTTAGGTCTGTAAAATCTATAGCTAGCTGGAATGATGAAATGGGAATGAAAGATATTTAAATTTAAATTATTTTAATATTTATTTTAGGAGAATCCACGTCCCTTTTTACAAAAGAGAGATGTGGTTTCTCTAGAATCCACGTCCCTTATAAAAGTAACATGGATAAGTTAATTTTTTATGTCAACCGGATCTATGTCCCCCACAATAAGGATGTAAAATGCCCTAAAAAAGAGACGTGAAAAGCTTTTTTTGTAATAGTGTGAGTTCTACCCAGAGGATTTATGGTCATGACAACTTGCTTTGTTGTACTGAAGCTTCTTGTTTTGGATGGCACCAATGTTGTCGCTAATGAGGTTCTTGTTGCTTCTTACTTTGGTCACTAGTTTCTCCTTCAACCTAGGTGGTAGAGAAGGAGGTTCTTCATCAAAATCATCAGAAATTGACGATGGCCACTTTTAGGGTGGTGGTGGTTTCTTGTTGCTACTTAATCAGTCATGCATAATGTACACTTCATGATGAAATGATGCAAAGCTTGGGAAAGACTGAATAATGTCATACATGCTAGTGGGATTGGGTTTGGGGCATTATTCAATGGAAAAGCGAGGGACGATAGGGTCATGTTTGGCATGAAGGCTTTAGAGAATCTTTTGAAGCTCTATAAAGGATCGATGAAGCCAGAGAACAAAGTTGATGATAGGAACACAAAGAGGACCAGGTGGGAGACAAGAGAGATCAAGAGGCAGAGGCAAACAGGGATGAGGACGATGAAGATGAACTAGACACAGACATTAAGTATGTAATTTCTCATCAAGAGGAAGAGAGACGCTGAGAGAAAAGGGGGAGAGAGAGAGATGCTAACCCTCTGTTTGGATGGGAAGAAAAGTTGAGAGGAAAGAAAATGGAGAGAAGAGAAAACCAGAAAGAAAATATTATCACTCCTACTGTTTGGATGGACAAGAGAAAATGGAGAGAAAAAAAATGAATAGATATCATAATGACTATAATGCCTTTATATCAAAATATATCATGTTTCATGTAATTATATTTGTAAAAATAAATTGAAAGCAGAAATTATATTAAAATTAATATAATCAAATTAATTTAAAATCAAATCATTTGTTAAAAATGTATTTTTATATTATATTTTAAAATAAAATAATTTAATAAAATATATTATTTTCACATTTTAAAACAAAAGTGGGCACTAATCAAATTAAACACAATAATGAAATGTTATAAACAAAAGTCAAATGTGTTTGTATACCCTTAGATTCAAGCAACTTTGCAGCCTTTATTTCTAAAATGAAAAATAAACAAAAAAAGGCCATAAATTCAATAGCTCATGAAGTTTAACTTAAAGCCATCATAACAAAAGGAAGAAAACCTCTCCCCTAAATTCTAGAGTTACTCACATGACCTCAATGTTCTCTATCAAGTAAATCTAGACACTTGAACTAGCCAATGGCTAAATTATTTAATTAAATAGTTAAATTAATGTAATTCATAACCATAAAAGTTAAAAATATTAAACCAAATTGTTTAATTAAAATTAAATTAATGTAATTAAATAGTCTCCTAGGAGTTAGAGTGTGAAATGGATAAGATAGAGAGCCTCATAGTGAAAAAAAAATTACTTCCAAAATCTCTCCACTTTTAGAGAGAAAAGTTGAAAGGAAAATACACGCTACAACAAAATAAACTAAATATGACACCTTATATTTGATAGTTATAAGTGTGAAATGACAAATAAAAAAGGTGCTAAATACGTGATGGTTGTTTCAAAACAACCATCAAGTATTTAGTATATATTTGACGGTTATATTGACGTAACTGTCAAATATATTTGCATCCTAAATTTTATTTGTTTATATAAATACATTTGACGCTTGTTTACTAATAACCATCAAGTATATTTTGGTATACTTGATAGTTATCTATAAACAAGCGTCAAATATATGATTTAAATTGAAAAATAAAAAAAATTAATTACTTGATATTTGTTTATTAATAACCGTCAACTATGTTTGCATTTTATTTGACGGTTATTTAATAACAAGTGTTAAATAAAGAATACTTGATAGTTATTATGAAATAACAGTCAAGTATTGCCTTTTAAATTTACGCTCCAAAACCTTTTATTTTCACATTTCTGAAACTTGAATGTTTTCGAAAACACACCCAGAGTATTCGAAAATTATTTTTCGTCACTAAAACTACCCAAAAACATAGATTTAGACTCTGATTCTTCTTGAGTTTTGCTCGTGGGTTCCATTTTTTAGGGTTCGTGCGTTGTTCATTCATCCGAGTCTTCATTTCAGGCGTTTTGAATTCATTCTCCATCTTCTATATGTAAGTTTAATTTCTCCTTCATCTATTTAATTCATTTTTGGGTTTAGTATTTAGGGTAAATCTGACTTCAAATTGCCATACTTGCTTTTCAACAGTGCAAAATGTGAGTTGTTTTCTCTTCTCGTTCCCCTGCTCTTCTTTTTCATCCTCGTGCTCTGTTGCTCTTAAGTAAGTTGGCCTATCCTTCTTCCTTATGGTATTGTTGTCAATTGATTGTAATTAGGGAATTGATTGGAATTAGTAAGTGGAATATGAATTTTTTTTCATTAGAACTATGATTTGTGATTGAATGTATATAGGCTTTGGTTTTTTCTTCTTTATTAGTTATGAAATTAAATTTAAGATTATATAAAATTTAATTTACTATTGGGCATTATATAAATTTGTTGAAAATTCACTTCCCTTGTTGTGGTGATGGTGATTAATTTTATTGTTGGATAACTTAATTAAATATGATTGAGTTATATTGAATTTATAAGACAAAATTTTTGTATTAATTGTTGCTATTGATAATTTGATTGGGTATAAGTATTATATGAGAGCTTGTGAATGATCAAATTTTTGAATAAAGAGAGGGTTCAAAACCTGAAAAACTCTTTTTTTAAGCTATTATGTTGCCGAATTTTTTAGGATAAAATTTTTATATCAATTATTTTTGGGTAACTTGATTGAGTATAATTAAGTTATATGAGAACTTGAATGATGAAACTTTTTGTTTAAGTTGATTAATTGTGTTCTTTTTATTTAAGTTGATTAATGTTTGAATTAATTGTGTGAATTTTGTTTAAGTTGATTATGTTCTTTTTATTTAAGTTGATTAATGTTTGAATTAATTATGTGAATTTTGTTTAAGTTAATTAATGTTTGATTTAATTGTCTTCCTTTACAGATAAATGGCTTCTGATAGTGAGTCTATTGATACCCCTCCATCAATTTTAGCTACAAATTCAACCTTGGTTTTAAGTACATAGAAAAAGCTAGAGTAGGAGTACAACAACATTCAACGGGGCCCAACGATAATGGAAGAGGTGACAAAGATAAGAGCTGCAAGAAAAAAAATTGATGTGCAATGGAATAAGAAAGGACAAGCAATTAAATCCTTAAAATTCATAAGTTATATTGGGGTGGTGGTAAAGACTACTGTGCCTATCACAATAAAATTATGGCACAAAGTAGATGAGGCCACGAAGGCTCTTGTTTGGGATACTGTAGCAGTAAGTTGCATTTTATTGAGTATATTTTAGTATGAACTATTTTTAAAATTAATGCATTTGATATGTTATTTATTTTATTTTGCAATTAAAATTTGACATTGATAAGAGTGGGCAAGATTTTGTCCTATAAAAGGGTGGGAGGGCACTATGGTCTTTTAGATATTTCATCACATAGAAATATTTGAAAGATCCTGATGCTAAATTTGTAGCTCGAGTTTCTCCCTTATTATAGCCTTTGGTAAAATAAGAGGATTGAAATGCTTTTGTTGCCTCACAGTGTGAGAAAGAATTCAAGGTATTAGTGTTTCTTAAATTTTAAGTTTGGTGTTATTTATTAATTGTATGTGTATGTACTAACAAAATTTTTTATTATTAACTTGTCAAGGAATTGAGTGCTCAGAATAAGGAGAGAGTAGTGAAGAACGAATATCCTTATAGAGTAGGAAGGTTAGGATATATAGGCCTTGAGCAAAAACAAGTATAGGAGGAGGGATCAGAGGTTACCATATCCTGCCATAAGCTCTAGGCATTGGCACGCACTAATACAGAAGGAATTATTGACAACCCCCACATGAAGGAGGTTACTGAAAAGATTGTAAGTATTATATTTATCTATTACTTAATAATTAATTATGAATATCCAAACTAATCATATTTACTCTACATAGAATTCCATCTCTCAGGAAGTCTCACAGGGAAACCTTCTTGAGGATGAGGATATCTCGGCTAGGGCGTCAGGAACTACTGACCACCCTGGTCGTGTTAGGGGTGTCGGCTTTGGCGTCATAAAGAAGCAATATTTTGGCAAGATAAAAAAGCGAACATTAGCTTCTTCATTTAAAGTCCAAGAATTGAGAGAAGAGCAAGCCGTTATGAAGCAATAACTGCTAGCCCAGGCAGTATTAATTGACATGTTGTTGAAAGAGCAAGTCCCTAGGAGGACTTTGGGTGAGATTAGCCTTTGTCAGAAAGATAGCTACACAGTCCCCTCAGAAAAACTACCTGAGGTAATATGTTTTATCTTATGAATTTGTCTAATTATTTTTATTTTAGAAACTGATTGTCATTGTTTGTTTAATTAGGGCAAGAACGATTGCAATTATTTGGTAGACACTCCTAAATGTAGAGTGGTTGCAATAGGATGTGTGTACAAAATTCTCAGGGACACGATCCATAATCATCCCCTCCTGCCCGACTGTGTTAGAGTTTCTCTACTTATTGCCATCAACCCTAACTATACATTGCTTGTTCCTACTAATGAGGCACAGATGGTGGGGGAAGCAGTAGGGAGCTTTGTTGCATGGCCTAGCCACCTTGTAACAGTGGTAATATTAAAGCAAACAAAAGACCCATTGCCTCCAAAGAAAAAGATATGGTTTAAATAATTATTTATAATTTTATAATATAATTATAAATATCTAACTTTTTTATTGTGCAACTGAGAGGGAAGAGCAAGCTGAAAGGTAAATCGAGCCATACTAAAGAGTCAACCACAGTTTTGCAATATCCAGTAGCACTGGTGCCAGTTGTAGAATACAAATACTATGCCTCTCTTGAGACATATGCGATGGCTACGAGGATGGTTCGTCAAGTGGTGATTGGGGATATCATTAGTTTTGATGATGAGCTGTATGGAAGACCAGGCTTGTTTGAAATTGTTCAAGATGAAATTTTAAATGAAATTCTCAAGTACGAAATGGCCAGTACTAGTCTGATGAGCTTTTACATGAGGTATTTCTTCGATAATGCTCAGTCAATTACTTAAACTATATACGTATGTGTGCACGCACGTGTATTAATCTAGTTATTTTTTTTACTTAAGCTACCTTTATACCTCATTTGTAGTTCCTAGCGGCCCTGAGTCGATTCAAGCTGATTAATCCCCATAATGTCTTTACCTATAATGGAATTACAAAGGAAGCTCTTGAAGATCAAGCAAGGTAGCTTTCGAATCAATTCAATGATAAGGGAGCAAGCAATGATACTTTATTTCTTACTCCTTACTACCAAGGGTAAGTCACTTTTTAGCTGCTTTTGGTATAAGTAAATATTTTTTATATTTACTTATTTGATAACACTTGTTATTTCTTATTAGGGGGCACTAGATGCTTATTATGGTTAACCCTGTTGCTTCAAAAATTTGATATCTCAATCATCTTAATGGAGAACCAAGCAATAAGCCAGATATGGTAGAACTTTTTAATAAGTAAGTTGAATTTTTATCAATTGTTATTTTAATATCCATATATATTGAATTTCTGACATTTATTCTTTACTTCGTTCTTAGAGCTGTGGTCTTGTATCGTACTGCGACCAACAAGACCTTGTCCCCAAGGGCATTGGACTCTTGTGAGACATGGGTCATAGTTATGGTAAACCTAATAGGCTAAGTTTTTAATTAACAAACCGTGGCCTTTTAACTGTTATTTTATTGATATGTGATTTTTATCACAGTGTCCACTCCAGCCAGATTAAAGCAATGACTATGGCTATTGCTTGATAAGATTCTTGAAGGACATTATCACCCATGCCCCTACCATATTACTTAACAAGGTATATATTAAATTTAATGATACTTAAATTATAAATTTTAACAACATTTGTTAGATAGCTATTAACTTAAATTTGTTGTAACTCTTTGCATACGCTACTTCGAGGATGCCTATTGTGTTTGGTATACAGCTGCACATATAGAGGAAACCCTTGAAGAGGTAGCTCAAGCCATGTTTAACATGTGGATAGCAACAGTGGTTAGGCCCAATTAGTTTTGGTATACACATTTTTTTTGGTCAATTTTATGTCTGAGGCCAATTAATTTTGAAATTTTAACTTGTAAAGTAGGTAAAGTTTTGACGGTTTTTAACCATCAAATAAATATATGGCACCCAATTACTTGACTGTTAAAAACCGTCAAATAATTTCTAAAATAAGCATCAAGTAAGGAGGTATTCTGTAGTAGTGATAGTGGGTTTCACATCCTATTTTTTTTCTCCTTTTTTTCCTCTCATTTTTTCAGCAAGGAAAAATTGATTTTCTCTCCTCTTTTCTCTCCATGTTTTTTTTTTCTTCCATATTTTCTTCCAAACCAAACAGAACATAAGAGAGACAAGGGGGAGGAAGAGAGGCGCTGAGAGAGAGAAAAAGAGGGAGAGAGAACAAGGAGTTGTCAAATGCAAATATTGGCCTCATCATTCAAAGTGATGAATATTTAGTCCACAATAGAGGCAAGGGCGGGTTAAATTGCTTTAAATTTAATTATTTAAAATTTAAAATATATCAAAATATATCAAACTCTTATTCAACATTCAAATTGCATATTAACTCAAAATTATAACAAACTACTTGAATAAAATAATATTTATCAGCAAGGATCTTAAAAATAGTTATAATAGAAGGACCCGATATCAAAAGATAAACTTAAAAATACTATATTGTCTTTAATTATCTCTCGTACATTTTTTCTAATCATATTTCACATATTGTATCTGATAGTTACTAACAAAAATGCGTTATTTGAGAGAAAGCTATATTTTTTTTTATACAACAAGAAGATGAAAGAAAAGAAACTAAAACGAAGTTAAATCAATGCCTAGGAACATGCAACAAGTTAATAATATCATCTCTCTTAAAAATTAACAAATTCAGATATTGAGAAATCACATTCTTGGCAAAACTAAATACTAATTCTTTTAAAAGTAAAGATTTAAAAAATATTGATTCAATTATTTAAAAATAAATATTTCTAAAATTATACTGTTTTAATTAAATTTAACTCTACTGTTTGTTTTCGGGTGTGAAATTGAAAAGTGCACAACCTTCTTTTTAAAAGAATACTTTTGTAATTTGGGAAGTATCCGATATTGATTTTATCGCTGTCAGGTTTTATACTAAGGTTATAATAGTTAATTACACTTATCTTGGTCCTTCCTCTTAATTTTAATTTTAAAACCTTTTATAATAAATGTTAGTAGCATTAGATTCCTCTCCCTAATTTTCGTAATCGGATATTATCTCCTTCCTTTTCTTTTCCACCAAGCCCGTGGGTCCTGTATCATGATTCAATCTCCATGCCCATATGCTTGTGTGTGGAGAAATTCTTTCATGGATTCAATGCTTCACCTCATTTGTATATTATCAAATAAAAACATTATGTTGAAGGAATTTTCATTTGATTTACAACCTCTTGTTGCACTGATTGATAGTTGTCAATATGTGTTTGTGAGTTACGTTGGTGCATTATATATATATATATATATATATTGATAGAGTAGTTTATATCTCAATTCAATATAATTTTTTTATGGTTGAGGCAAGGGCAGGGGTCATTTAATCAATCTTGCAAACTAATTGAGTGATTCTTGAGTATTCAAGTTTGTTAATATTTTCTAAAAATTCATTAATAACATTAGGCGGTTTGTTGCTAATATCTAGAGATCTCTAGGGTATTTTTAATTCAATTAAACAGTAAGGAAATGAATTTTGTGATTAAAGTGAGGATTGAGTACTAGATTCTCAAGAGAAGCTTCTTACTTTTCATTATGCACATTCACACTCTCTTCACAAATCATAAAATAAAACAAATATTTGTTATAGATTTAATTAGTGGTTAAGGGTTATTTTTATGCCTTAACTTTACCCAAAAAGTTACTAAGCACTCTAAATTCAACTATGAATAAATTATATTTCTCAAAGTTAAATATTTTCTTTATCATTACCTTGACGTTA
The DNA here is from genome assembly GCF_029017545.1 of Prosopis cineraria. Classification (NCBI taxonomy): domain Eukaryota; kingdom Viridiplantae; phylum Streptophyta; class Magnoliopsida; order Fabales; family Fabaceae; genus Prosopis; species Prosopis cineraria. The sequence continues at coordinate 19,725,970 of NW_026555340.1, read as the reverse complement.
AAAATGCTCGACATCCATTTGTCATCAATCAATCCTATCATTTATTTATTTTTTATTAGGTTAAAGGTTATTTTTGCCCCTCAACTTTTATATGAAAGATCAGTAAGTACACTCAACTCAAATATTTTATAATAAAAAATATTAAAAAATATAATGTGAGGCCTACTTATAGTGAAAAGACAGCATCAAGGTGATGAGGGAGAGAATATTTAATGTTGAAAGAGAAATTTGATCCATAATTAAGTTTAGAATGTTCAATGATATTTCAAGTAAAGTTAAGAAACAGAAACGCCTTTTAACCTTTTAATTAGTGTTTAGGAAGTTTGGGCAAACTCATTCTTTGCTGGGTTTTTTTTTCAGTCATTTTAATCATTTAGGAGTTTAGAAGTATCAATTCCTTGAGAGAGAACGATCTTTGTTGACTACTATACACGAGTGTTAATTAGGTTAAGCTGAGGCTGACGCCACTGTGATCTATCACCATTGTGTTAATGTACTCTCATATATTAAAATATTTTGCTTTCGGCCAATAGAAAAATCTGGTTTGGGGGCAATCAGCAGCGGCGCTCCCCTTTTTTTGGTTCAACGTTTTAACAACGGAAATTGGGCTTTGAATGGCCCAATTTAGTTTTGGAAGCCCAATATCCCACTGACGTCCCATGCCCACCGTACCGTATCATCGCTTGAAGCGATGATACGGTTCGCTTCCTTCTATGCTCTGTCGTCTATCTCATTCCCTCTGTGCATTCTTTCTCCTTCCCTTTCCATCTCTCCCTAATCACTAATCGTATCGTTAATTTCATTTTCAAGTGAAAAAAATAACAAGAAAGGAACTGAAAAAGGGAAATAATAACACTTAAAAGTAAAACACCCCTGAAATAGCAATTAAGGACTAGGGTCTTTTACTGAATTTTTCAATAAAATTGATGGACCAAAGTATCTATTACTTGCTAATGCTCTAAGGATAATCAAATTGATGAAGAGAAATGCTTTTTTCATAATGGTATTTGTAGCCAATCAACCAATATGATCCAAGAATTTCATCATCTTTTTTTTTTTTTTTTGAGATATTCGTAGGCTAGATTGTACTTTAAAGTTAAACGTTAGCAAGTTTTAATGGACATCTAGTTTATTATTAGTTAATAGTTGCAATCATCTCCTATCAATAGGATGAGGTATCTGGAGCAAGCAAATGAAAATCTTTGACTACTCAATTTGCTTGATTTTCATTTTCTTTTGGAATTCAATCACACTGACAATTAATTAGAGGGAAAAAATAAAAGAAAAAAAGTATATATTTTTCCTCATTTATACAACTCTTGGCTTTGCTTCTCCATTTCATGGATCCTTGCTTATAGTGCCGATTATTAGCTTCCCCTTGAAGATTTGCACATTTCTTGTCATCAGCAATTCCATCTTTAGATTCCAACAGTTGAAAAGCAAAGTTGCGTAGTTAATTTAGAAACCTTCTCCTTGCTTCAAATTTTCCATCATTTTACTTTTTTTGGGCTTCTATGAGTTTCCCGTTCCCAGGTCCAGGTCCCCGAGGCCTAGATGTCTTAATCCAGAATTTTAATTTCTTTGTGGCTTTTTATGTACTTTTTTCTTGTAGACATGATTGCAATGATATGATGTCTCTGATGGTACTTCGACACTTCGCAGTTTCCGCTCGCACATCAAGCTCGCTTTCTCAACAATATCCACTCTCCCCCCACCCCTCCAAAAAAAAAAAAAAAAAACAGAGAGAGATATGAAGCGCCTGCATGCCCACATATGCCAATTCCATCTCCTGCCAACTCGGTTTGGATTTCAATTTATATATAATGAAATTATATTTAAAAAATTTAATTATTTGTTAGATTTAATAAAAGTACAATATATATATATATATATATATATATAGAGTTTGAATGTACATTTGAATGTTACCCAAACAAACCGTTAAAGCCTTAGACCAGCGGCAGTGGAGGAGATTTTTCTTTTGTTTTTTTTTTTTTTGGTAAAGCTCAAATGATATTATGATATATATCACGGATAGCAAAGTTTAATTTACCCCAACCACGCCAATAAATATTCCTTCCGTTAAAAAATATAAGGTATTTTTAACCGAATCTCACTTTAATAAAGTAGTTACATACTTTTCAACTAACCCTGTCTTTTCATATTTACTCCTATTAAATATACTACAATAAATATAAAGTCATTATTAATATGGGCACTTTTGAAAAAAAAAAGGCATTAATTACACTTCGAATGACTAAAAATACCTTACATTTTTTAATATTCAACTCCTCAAAAAAAATACTTTACATTTTTAAATGAAGGAAGTAAAACTTTGTGAATTAGGTTTGTTATACATGTAAGAGTTGAAAATTTGAAATACAAAAACTTGTTTAAATAATGAAATCTGTACTACATGTGTTAACTTAATTTGCTAAAGAGATTTGAACAAGTACTCCCTCTAATCCTATTTATAAATTGCTTTTAGCATATTTTATTAGAATCAAGAAAAACCTTAAACCTCATTAACTTTGTTTTAAAATTTAATAAGTTTTCACCTTTACTTCTAATAAATATTCTTAAATTTTATTATTGATATTTTTATTCAAAGCATTTAATAAAGGTAAAAATGTAAAGAGAAAAATTAAAAATTGTCAAGGGCCCTATAAATAGGACCAAAGGAATATTTATAAAAAAAATTAAACAAGTTGAATATATGAAGGTCAAAATTATTTGAATTATATAACTACTGCAAAAGGATGACACGCATATAAATAGAAACAAATCAGGGAAAATGACAATTAGATTCTCGATAATTTTTTTTTGAAAAATAAATTAAAAATATCAATTTATATAATTGCAAATTCAGGAGTTTCAATTATAAATAAGTATTTAAGTATCAAATATAATTCTTAAATTATAATAAAAATTTCTATTTGTGACTTCTTATATTAATATTTACAATTTATTTTTAAAAAATTTTATCCAGAACTTAATTGTTATTAATTCATTCTTTTAAGACCTAACTATTATTTTCTCAACAAACTACTTAACTGATTATTTATGGCTCATGAATAATACAATTTTCTATAACTTTAATAAATATAGACTTCTCAGAAATATACTGATGAATATCCAAAGGAAAGTATTGTCTTATCCCATCATTATCCAAACAAGTCAAGCAATGATGTTGATATTTATCTAATAATAGTATACACAAACTCATAGTAAAGTGACATACTCAAATGATAAACTACTATGTGGTGCATCTACAGCTCCTCTGTATGTTAAAAATTTCACGACCACAAAAAACTGAAAAAAATGCAAAAGCAAAAATGAAAAAAGACATAAAATGAACAATCAGATTATTAACATTAAATGACTTACGTAGATAAAATCAATGACTTGTACTTGCTTAGATGAATCTGATACAATCAAATTTAGTTCTCAACTCATGATTTCTTTGAGAGTTATTAATAATTAGTTACTCAGCATGGAAAATAATTATTTATTATAACTAGGGAAATGAAACGCTAATATGATTTGTAGTGTTTCATACGAAATGTCCATATTTCAGCATTAATTAATTGGTTTCTCTCAGCAATGCCAATGACTTCAATATAATTCATCACACTACAATTCAGACCTCTGCATAGGTAGGAATTTAATTAAAATGAAAAGAAGGATGAACGTAGAACCATGAAAGACTAACAGGTTGTTCTAAAATTTCTGTTGTCTGAGGTCATCCAAACAACATTCATACTTAATGCTCCTAGTGTTAATCAAAAAATAATAATAAACCTACATGTTCCAATGCATAAGGCTTCCTTGAAGAGAACAACAGGAGCATCCTGCTCTGTAGGACTCGATTATATATGTCTCCACTTTAGATTTTTAGTGTACAAGATAGTTACATTTTAAAAATACAAAATTTTGGAAAGCATGCTAGTCAAATTCAAAATTTCCAATCATGTTAAGATTAATATTTTGAAAAATATGCGTATGCTGCTAACTTATCCATCAGTGTTTAATAATTTCCAAATTAATAGAAACTTAAATAAAAAAATAGCCACATGGATGCTACAAGTGACAGAATTCCCTTAAAGAAAACATAATGAACCTGAAACATATTCTCCCTCTGTTAAAAAATATAAAGCATTTTTTAAGAAGTTGGATGTTAAAAAATATAAAATATTTTTAATTTTTTAAGGTGTAATTATTACCTTTTTTTAAAATGTCCTTATTGAATATAAAATTTTATATTTTTTTTAGAGTGAAACACCTATTAAATAAAAATAAATGTAAAAAAATATGGTTAATTTTAAAATAAATAGTTAATTTATTGGAGGGTGAGTATGAATTAAGGGAATAAAATTAAAATTGCTACCTCTAAGCGGTTCAGTAGATTTTCAGCTACAGTATCAACGGAAGAATCTTTTGGACGCATCAACCAAGCAGCTCTATCTCGCTGCATAGGAGAACCAATTATAGCTATTTGCTAGAGTAAGAACGCTCTAGAATACTGAGTCATTATTTCAAAGAAAGTCTAAGGCATGTACGCATCCAAGTTATTGAACCAAAACCCTGTTCATGCTTTGTTTGCCAAACAAACCTGTTGGCCTTGGAACTCTAAATCGCATCGCCATTGTCTGGGTAAAAGGGGGCAGAGGTGAAAGTACCAAATGGCCCATTCCTCCTACTCCAAATCTGAAGGGATAATAAGACAATGACAGTTGGAGGCGAGCTTTGAACAAGCTGAAGGAGGTAGATGACCTGAGGGAGAAACACAAGCTGGGACGCAAATGATGAAGCTGGGGAAGAATGGAGTTGTGGGTGTCGATGGGGGAGCTGAAGGTCGAGAAGAAGCGAGCTAAGGGAGATAAAGAGAGAATTAATTTATTTACTACAATTATCAATTGAAAAAATTAAACAATAAATTTAGTAAGCAAGTAATAGAGTTTTTTAGATTGAATAAAACTTTAAATTCTAAAAATGCATTTAAATCATTTAATGCTAATGGAGAAGATGAATTTTTTGTCAATTTAATGATAGTTTATATTGAAAAGAAAATTGTCAAAATTTTATTATAGACATGATAATTTATTATTCTTATATCATAAAAAATTGATTAGTAAAACTTTAAAAAATAAATATATACATTTTTTTTATATATATAAATGAATATAAATATATACATTACAATATTTATATTATGTTAGTAATATATATAGGTTTATTTTTTTTTCAATTATCATATATATATTTTTATATCGGTCCTTCTAATAAAATTTTTTAGTTTTGCCCCTGATCTTAGGACATGCAATCACTTTAAATAAAATATGTCAAAGGCATTTCAATGTACTCTTAAGAATGTCATTGGTATTAATAGTTCCAAACAGTCGGGGTTCAGAGTATTTTAGGTTAGGAGGTGGTCGTACCCCTAAATTTTTCAAGATACTGGGCAATAAAATAAAAAAAATAAAAATTTAATAATTTATATTTATCTTTTTATTATAATTTAATATTTATTACTTATAAAAAAGAATTTAACATTACTTTTATTATTTTATAATATATTAAATTTAATTCGTTTAGATTTAATGTTGTAATACATCAAATGAGAAAAGGGGAATAAGTAAATAAGGAAAATCCGGAAATAAAGAGAAAACATTCAGCACAATTTCATTGGTCTGGGATCTAGGTTATCTCCGGACGGTAATCTGACAGCATCTTAATTTAGGATAATATAATATAAAGTCGACCTATTTTGTGTTAATTAACTTAAAGACGACGGACTCATAAACCTATAAGCAAACAACCCTATTCCAGATTCCATGCGTAGAATCTTTTTTTAGAAATATTTAAATCCCATGGCATGTTATAATATAATATGAAGAGGAATGAAGAATCATCGTGAGGATTCTTTATGCCTCCAAATTATCATTTTTATAATCATGATATGGTGCTCGCAACCTGGCCGATACTTTGATATGTGCATGATATGTTTGTTTTTTAATATTTGTATTAGTATGTTTTTTCCCCCACTCGAAACGACTCAAATTTTTCATAGTTTTCTACGAATGCATCGTTAATGTATATTTATTTTTATAGATCTGAACTGTACTTTTTGGGTATTTCGTTTCACTTCGTACTGTTGGATACTATTAATCAAAGAGATTGTGGCTTTCATATGACATGCATATACGTTTCCACTCACCGCTTCCTCTCCAACTATTGATCATTAATGATGATTAAACTTAAAATTAGATACTGTTTTTTTTCAAAAAAATATAAATTTAACATTAAACGATAAAAAAATAAATGATGATTTTAACTTCACCATTCAAATTAAATCAATATTATTCAAATTGATGATAAAATAAATTTATTAAAAAAATTTGTTATTTTGATGAAATGGTTACATACCTATAGTGTAAGGATACTATTAATAAAATATTTAAAGTAAAATAATTTTTTCTATTTTTCTGAACGGCAGTTTTAGTTCATTCATATAATATTCAATATTTTAAATTTATTTATTTTATTATTATTTAATATTTCCTCCATCTCAATTTATAAGACACTTTTAGATAAAATCTTACATACCAATAAAGCTTATTTAATATACAACTTAATTTTTTAAAAATAAAAATATACAATTTTAAAAATGTCATTTATTTAATACTTCATTTATGAACAAATATTGAAGAACGAAAATATAATGAAAATAATAATATTAAAAAATATCATTAATAAAACTTTATTATTGTCAATGTAGTATTGTAAAACATTAAATTTCAATAATTTAAACAAAAACACGCGGTATTCTGTTTAAGATGCCACATCGCATTTTAAATTATATAGGTGTTCGGCTGTAAGAAAAGGTCCGCGCTCCGTCAGCTTTGGCTTCTGGGTGATATAATACTCAATTAATTGTGTTATCACATGTTAATTACTCTCTCCATCCCAAATTACAATATATTTTTAGATAAAATTTTACATATTAATAAATTTCATTAAATACACCTAACAACTTTATCTTTTTAAAATAAAAATATAAATTTTAAAAATAGCCATCAAAAATATATTAAAAATAGAAGAAATAAAAATTAATTATAGACAAAGGAAGGGTACTATTAAAATTGGTATATTTAATGAAACTTTAATCTACTCAAAGTGTTTTATATTTTGAGACGGAAAAATTCCTTCAAAAGTATCTTATAATTTGAGAAAAAATAAGTACTTTGTAATGAATATTTTAGAGTTAATATTGCCCTTTAATTCTAAGTTTAATATTATTATACGGCATTTTAAATATGAATTATCTCGTAATTGATAATTTGATACTCGTTTATGCGCTGTTGTTGATATCATAATTGGGAACACTCGTCTTCATGGATGATATTGCAGGGACATGTAGGTCCCCACCTCAACTTGTGGGCCATTCAAACTTAGCAAAGCAAAAGAGCAATGACATAAGCCCACCATCACTTTCTCATACTTGAAATTGAAAACATACTCTACCTATTTGATTAGTTAAGGGTGATTAGTGTTAATCATCTAATTATTATTCTCACAACCTCACACCTTTTTGAGCCTTTGCGTTCAGTCTTATTACTAGTTGAACTAAAAAAGATATTTGGTCTTTAATTGATAAATTAATTATATGATATTTAACCACCCATGTATTAATAAATATACTCTTTCTGTTTAAAAATGTAAGACATTTTTAACCGAACTCACCTCTCATTAAAGTAATTACTTACTTTCTAACTAATCCTATTTTTTTATATTTACTCCTATTAAATATCCTACAATAAATATAAATTCATTATTAATAAGGGCACTTAAAAAAACAATGATTACACCTCAAAAGATTAAAAATACCTTATATTTTTGAACATCCAACTTTTTAAAAAATATCTTACATTTTTTACCAGAGGGAGTATAAAATTATTAAATATATAATTTAAATTATTATAAATATTAATATCTAAATAATTTAAAATAATAAATTATAATTATTAAAGTACTTATTTATAGCATAATAATATGATAAATCATATAATAAAAATTAAAATAATTTGCAATAAAATTAGTGACAGAATTATGATGAAAATGTTTGCGACAAAATTTTCTATCACAAATGCTGTCGCCAAATGAAAATAACATATTCTAAAACTTAGCAATGCAATAGTAACTAATTTTTTTGCGACGGAATGTTTTATCACTAAATTTCCTCAATAAATTAGCAACGGAGTTGTGAGATGCTTTACTCATTAGGTTAATTTGAGAGTAAATTCGTGTTTTAAAATTTAAAAAACTAACAAAATAACTTAAGAAAATATAAATGATTAAATTGATAAAAAATAATTTAAAAGATCAACTTGATAATTGAAATAAATTTAAGGATTAAAAATTTCATCATCCTATATTATTTATTGATATTGATTCTCTTACATACCACTGGCGCCCTTCTCTCTATATGTTAACTTATTAGTTAATTGGTTTCACATTACTTCACTTCACTTACAATTGCTATGTAAACAGTACCATACCACATATAGTTATATTTTATAATATGAATATGCAGTAAGCCAATATCTTCACTTCAAGTGCCTTCATTTAAAAAAAAAAAAAAAACACGTGCTCGGTGCTTCTATGTGATTTACTTATTTGAATAAAGTTTCGGTATTCATAGTTGATATGCTATTTCCATGGGCTTGTTCCCTACCCTACCAAGCCTATATATCTTTTTACTAACAGTAGATCTATATCCCCTCATGGGCTTAATTATCGGGCCCACTGATATTTTTTTTTAGAATGTAATCGCTAGTGATAGTAGCTACTATACTACTGTTGAAATATCGTGCACTTAAATTGTAATGTTGGGCCAAGGAGCATTTCAAAAGAGGTAATAACATCGAACTCGTCTGGATTTCAATTAAATATTTTATATTATAATACAATTTGTTTGGGCATTGCTTTTTCAAAATTGATTTTAATAAATTAAAAAAATTTGGTTAATTTAGTCAAAATCAATTTAAACTACTCATATTAAATTTGGATTGTGAGATTGATAAGTATATTTATTAAAAAAATTTATATATTTTTAGCTTAATAAATAAAAATTTAAAAATATTAAATCTAAACTAGATTTTGCCACTCCCAAAGTGGAGAGGCAGAGGAGACTTTTCTTAGGAGAGGGGAGCCAACTTTAATTGCTGGCCTTGAAGTTGAGAGCAGTTCTATTAAGGAATACTAGAGATGGGTTTCTCCTAAGAATGAACAAATTAATGCTACTTTTGTAAAGAAGGTTGGTAATAGGTCACAAATAAAACATAAATGTTGCTTTTAAATTTTCTCTTTTGTAATATTTGCTACTTGTTGCGACTTGAATTCCTAAAAGCTATATCATTTTCATTTTTGTTGATATTTTTTAAATTTATAAAGGTTAAAATATATTTTTAATCTTTTAACTTCACACAAGATTTTATTTTAATCCTTTAATTTTGTAAAATATATTTCAAGTCCTTTAACCCTAACATTATTAATTTATTAAAAAAATTTACATTAAATTTTTTAAATAATGATAAAATATTCTCAAATATTATCATATTAAATTTAATTTTCTTAAAAATAACAATGATTAGCATAAAAAATAACTATTTAAAACTAGGTTAAGAAACTGGAGAGATAATTTATAAAATTAAGAAATCAAATTGAAACATTGTATAGGGAGCCAAAAGTATACTTTAGTCATTTATAAATGAGATGAATTTAAAAAGATAAAAGAGCAAATAGGCCACTAAGCTATAGGTTTAGGAGCATTTGGATTGTTAAATCTATTTTTAGTATAACGTTTTCCTTTAATCTGACCCTCTATCGTTGATAAAAATTAATTTTGATCATTAATTGATTAGAAAATGACAAAAAATAATCTAAAAATTATAGAAAATTACAGTGAAAAAACCAGAAATTTTTATTAGTAATTTTTTGATTAATTAACAGTTAAAGTTAATTTTTGTTAATGATAAGGATTGGATTATACTATTTTCAAAAGTTGACGGAGAACATTACACAAAAATAAATTTAGGATTCCAAACATTCTTAGACCTAAAGTTTAGGAACTAATTTACTTTTTTATCCTTTTAAAAATTTCTTTGAAAACTATCTTTATGTATAATATCTTCCTCTATAATACACGGTAGCGGTGTTCGAAAAATGGTTAGGTACTTTTTACTTTCAAGAAGTGTAGGTTCAATTTCTACCCGAGTATTAGAAAATTCCTAAAGTTATAGACAATACTTTTCATATTTATAGAAACATTTTTGAGCTATTATTATAAATTAAAAATGTTATTGTGATGACCACCGACACTCATCCATTGGTCCTTATAATACAATATTCTTTACAAAAATTAATGAAATATATATGACTCATTTTTATAATTAATCTTCGCCTCATTCCCTCTTAGGTTAAATACTGACACCCTTCCATATCTTTATTCTTGCCCTTATTATCGTTTAGAAAATTTTGGAGGACTACCACAAAATATATATAATCATTTTTGTTTTTGTTATACAAAATTTGAAGAATAAATTGAGTTCAATGCCTGCTATGACTTAGCAATTGGACCAGATAATAATGAATAAATCTATTTCATTTTTATATTTTAATATTTTTTGACAAAAAGAATAATTGTATTATAAGCAAACAGAGAAAGTTCCTAAACAAACAAGAACCAAGAAAAACAACAGAACATTAAAACACCCTAACCAACAACAATGACTAAACAAGACAGCTGAAGCCAGTACCCTGAATATTGGAGATTGAAAGACTTGTTTCTTGTCTACCATGATTTAAAAAAGGGGGAAATATAGGGGTTTGGAACGAATAATGTACCTCCCTCTAACATCTTCTTAATATTTTTTAAAATTGTAAAAAATATGAAAAGCTATCGATTCAGAACTTCAAAAGTATTATGGATATATAATGTTTTTTATTCTATGTAGAAAGTAATAATGACCTCCAGAAAAAAAAAAGAAAAAAAAATGAGAATGTAGGGCATTTAAAAAGTATCAGAGAAAGGCATTAGAGAACTAAGGCTAGAAATATAAAGCGTGGTGGTCTGAGCTCTAAGCATTACTATTTCCATTGATGAGTCCAAGTTTATATTCTTACATAATTACCTCAACTGTTTCAGCTGTCATACCTCCTTTAGTTATCTAAATTAAGCGGACTAACCTCATTTGTTTTTAGCTTTAACATACAAATCTTAAAATTATAGATATCAGCATTTGTTTTTGAGAAAGGAATATATATATATAGCACCGTTTCATTGAGAAAGACATCTCGTCACGCTTGAATAAGGTAGGGTCGCTGAAAAGACATCAGAGATCAACTTTAAATCTCCACGAACACCGTAAAAAAAAAAAAAAAAAAGAACTTTCATGAAAGAATGGGCCAGATATACATACCTTCAAGTGACGAGAGCTGATGAAACTTATTTTAAATTAAACTACTCAAAAAGTTTTAAATTTTTTTCTTTTATTTTTAAAATATACACACACTTTTTTCAAATATAAATTACAGTTATTCCCATTAAGACTTCAGTTTTTTTGACTAAACTATATATTTTAGATCTTTTCATTTGATGAAGTAAACGAAGTTGATGTCGAATGTATGAAAATTTTTTGCAGGCATGAACTGTCATGGTTCTTAATCATATCTTTCTCTCTCATAATTTGATTCTAAGGTGGTAGAGAAGAATCGGAGTGCGGATCTCCTTTGACAGATTGCAGCTAGCTAAAGTGAAAAGAAGCAAACACGTGTAGATCCCAAGGTTAGAGAAGAATCACAAATCTGTAAAATCTTCTTGGCAGATTAACTGTGCAAAGAGATGAGATTTGGTAGATCATCTTCCTGACCCACCACCCGTTGATGGTGGCCTTTTCTCGCTGCTAGCAGCATAACCCGTTTATGCTGACATGGAATGTGGATCCCAAGATTAGAACCTTGCTAAATACAAATTGTCGTGGGATGTGGAAATCAAATCCGTCAACACATACATAGAGAGGAAATGCACAGTGCTGATTTACTAGCGAAGATTGCGCTACACTGCTGTGGAGTTGAAGCTGAATTGCTGGAACAAATTCCTTTTGAATAATGCCAAAAACGCTACCTGCTTTTGCTACAGATAAAGTTCATACAGTTTTCTACACTCAGTTGGCTTGAGCTACTGTTTCGCAGTTTTAATTTTAATTCTCAAGCTTTTGCTTGCCTTGTTGATTGGGGGGCAAAACCTTCGCCATGGTTTGGTTATAGTTATATACTTCGTGGATTTGATATTGGAAGGTCAAAAGAAAGATTTATGCACTTAATCTTATATACTCAATACACTTTTATTCAATTAAATCAAAGCAAGTGAATTTTAACTTCTTCTTAATAATAATAATAATAATAATAATAATAATAATAATGTGCTAATTCTATGTTTCAATAGGAGAATTGCGTATTTTTATGGGCAATTAATGCCTTTTTTATTTAAAAAAATACTCCTATGAATATATGAAAATTGTTCGTCCTCCCTTACTCTGTTTCATTAAATTTGGTCAGTTTCCCATATATTTAAATCAGAGCAAAGTTGAAAAAAATATATTAGTAATTAACTAATAACCAGCCATATTTTTCAATTTATAAGATATTTTTTCTCACCTTAACTTGGTCCAAGACATAGATCAACCCATGGTATTTTTTAAAATTATTTTTCTAAATTTACTCTTGTATTAATTAATGTGAACATAAAAAATATAATCTGAGTAAACACTCTTCTCACTCTTAAATAATAAAAGGGTTAAGGGCGAGAAGGAAAAGGCTTGTCATATTTTATGGTAATAAGAAAACAAATATTTTTATTGATATACTCTACTAAACATGATTGGAAGTATCTCACGACTTGAACCGGGGAAGTATTACCGTGCATGTATGAATGTTTTTAATAAATAAGTTGGTGGTGGGTAGCGTTCTCATCAATTAAGTCCAACTCCTATATATGCGTGTGTGTGTGTGTGACCATTATCAGAAGCCTTCTACTTTCAGGAGTACATACTATTAACCTGAAGATTAGTTCTTTAGGTTTCACGGCGATAACAAGTTCCGAAGCTGCCGTCGGCGCCACTTGCAGGTAAACATCCCCTCTCTATTGTTCAGTTCCAGAAATCCCACCCTTCTGCATTCATATTTCCTAGCTTTCATATGTTAATTTGTAGAATAATATATATATATATATATGTATATATTTATATAAATCTATATATAAAAGCGAGACAGTCATGTATGGCTGTTATGTCCATCCTCTCTCATCCTAGTGTGATCTGTGATCACTGATCATGTAATTAAGTACACAGTCATTCATTGAAACGAAACCCTAGCTAGTTTCTGCATTCCTCCTTTAATTATTTTCCCTTTCCTTCCTCTCTCGGCTTTTTCCTTTTTTGACGGACCCAACATGGATCTGTTGCTTGAGCTTTTATGGAATGAATCTGTCGAATCATCAGTATATATATACTCTCTAGTAATGTGAGTTTTAATTAACTGGTATTGCAGGATCGATGGGTTCTAATCCAAAGAACGACATTTCTTGTTATCTTGGCTGTGGACGTTCTTCTTCTTCATCAGCCTCCAATGATAATAAGAAGAATGATGATACTAATAACGGCACTTCTTCAAATGCCTCGACCTCCTCAAAGGGCACTACCAAGAACTTAAATATCATTGGAGAAAACCTCAGCTATGGGTCTCGACCTCCCAAAAAGAAGTAAAAACGAAGCCTGTGTGTCTGAAGAAATCAGGCTTCTCATCATGAAACTCAGAAGTAGGTTCCCCTTTGTGTTTTAAATTGAATTGTTCTTGTGTGGTGTATTTTCAGTACGAAGCTTTAGATCCTTGGATGTTATAGTAATTAGGGAAGTGGTTTGATTTCCGTTTTGTTCTGCTGTTTGTAATCAAACTTTAATTGCAACTTTAGTTTTGATTTTATGAAGAATATATATTCATGTTCTCTCCAAAGCAAAAGCACATTATAAGCACACCGCATGATCATGCAGTGATTTCACAAAGGCAAGCAATTACAGAACATAACTAAGATTGGATACATAATATACATACATACATACATACATGTTTGATGAAATTTGATAATGTTATATAAGATTGAAATCCCTAACTCGTCAATTTTTTTTTTTGTTGGTGATTGAAGACACGAATAGATATTGCATCAAAAGTATCAATTAATATTCTTATAGATTTACTGTCCCTAATAACTGTTATTTACATATATGGTACATGACCAAAGAATGGAGGAAGGTGGGGCCCACTTGATCTTACAGCTAAAGTCATTTAACATGAGGAAAAAGTAGAGCCAGGAAGAGCCAGGCTTGGAGGCCCTGTTTAAATAAGGGTTTGGGCTTTAAAAATAATTTTTTTAAAGTAATCGGGCTTGAGGGCTTGGCCTTGATAAGTCTTGTAAAAAAGAACTCGGGCTCGGATAACCCTTCAAGCCCTGTTATATTATTATTATTATTATTATTATTATTATTATTATTATTTTCTTTAGTGGAACACGTGTTTGAAGCCAATGACCTACTCACCTGATTCTACACATATTATATTATTATTAATTTTAATTTATTTTAAAATTAATTTAATATAATTTTATAAATATTAGTGTATAGTATAAAATTCTTGATATTTTTTATTTTTCTATAATTATTATGTTTGTGTATTTATAAAAAATGAATTGTTTTTTAACCAAGATTTAAATTTTATTACTAGATTTATAAATGTGTGTTGTTTAATTTTTAAAAAATTATGAGAATTTTATTTTTTTAATTTCAAAATATTTTAATTAATTTATAATGTTTAAATTTATTTTTATTATTTTTATTTTTTTTAAAAAAGGGCTTGCGGGCCTGATCCTGAGCCCTTCACATAAGGGCCGGGCTTGAGAAATGGAATTTAAAATAAAAAATCGGGTTTTAGAGCTCAGACCCTTAAGGGCCGAGGCTGGGCTCGCCCTTATTCTGGCTCTAGGAAAAAGGCAGGAGACTAGATGTAAGATCTATTGAGAAAAAATTTCTAAACTCTAACAAAAGTATATATGAAAGAGCTTAGCTATGACATATAATGATGGATCTCATAAACTAACAACTCATCACATTATTTATTTGTCTTTATGAAGTCATGATCCAACAAGTTCAATTTTGGTGCTCGTCAGCTTATAAGCAATCTAGATCGTCCATATTTTTCAAATTTAATTTTTTATTTTATTATACATTATAAAAATTTTATAAAAAATTAATGTTGAATTGAACCATTTAAATTAAATTTATATTGTGTAGATAAATCAAATTTATTAAAGTTTTATAATTTTTATAATAAATATAAAATAAAATAAAAAATAGATTCTATAAAATTTAAAAAATTTGGATGGCCTAAAAGCTCATCACGATGGTGCTCATCACCAAAACCAAATCCATGATCCAACTTTTCTTGGCATTTCAATGATTACTTTCATCATTTGTGGAATTGCTCTCAATATGTCCATACATGCATGCATGCATGCATATAATATAAACATATATACTCTTTATGGTTCATAATACATAGCATTAATAACTACTAACTACTTTATGATTCTAAAAAAACTTAGTTGAAATCTTAATCTTTTAAAAAAAATTATGCATTTTTTATCATTATACATTCATTGAATATCATATATAAGTATATTAATAATGAAGTATTGCGGCAAATCTGTTTATTGAACATTCATAATGCATTCCCTGCTTTAAATGCACAGGTGAATATAACTTTAGAACTTGGAGGATGGATGTGAAATTTACAATTTATTGTCAAGAAATGAGACCCAACTTAAGAAAAGGCTACGTACGTATATATGTGACATGTGATATGACCCATCACAACCTTCTCGATCGTTTCCATGTCTAGCAGACAGTATCTTAGCACGTAGGACCAAGGAAGATATCGATCGGGGCTGCGTTACACACACACACACACACACACACACACACACAAACACCATCATCATCATCAACAGCAGCAACAACTCTCTAATCAGCTTTCTCACTTTAATTACTGTTGCGGAATTCACAGGGGGCGTGCAAGGGCTGTGGCCGCCCATGCTTCAAAATTTATTAGAGGAATTAGATACAAGTCTTGTACAAGAAAATTAAAGTTATTGACAACACAATTATTTTAGTTGTTAATGAATTTTGAAGTAATTAATTCTCTGATATTTTAATATAATCCTTCCATTTTTTGTTAACAAATAGGTGATGAGCTTTTGTTTATAAAAAATGCTGAAGAAATTACTTTTAGCGCCCCACTTTTAATTAAAATTTCAATTATGGCCCCATATTTGTCCCATATCATGGTGCTCATTAGGGTGCTTAGATATGGACAATTGAGATTAAAATCTAGACTGTTCAAATTTAAAAGGTTATTTTTTATTTTTATTAAAATAAAAACTATAAAATTTTAATAAGTTTATTTTATCAGCAATCTAGACAATAAATATTTAACCTGGATTGTCTAATTTAATATTAAAAGTATTAATTTTTTAAAAAAATTGATTATCCAAATATAATCTAAACAGTTTAGATTTAAAATTTGTAAGTTGTAATTTCTTTTTAAAAAATATTTTTTTAAAGTTTCAATTTGGAGATTATCTTTATTTTTAACATTATATCTATCAAAATAAAAATTTATGAACATTATAAAAAAATTAAATCTAGACTATCCAGAATACATTTGGTAGTCAATTTATAAAAGTTATAAAAAAATTTAATATTTAATTGAATCATTTAAATTAAATTTGTATTGTTTAAATTGGTGATGAGATAAATTTATTATTATTTTTTAAAAAATATAATTTTTATTTTGATAAAAATAAAAAATAAAATTTTAAAATTTAGATGGTCTAGATTTAAGTATTATGATGAGCACCTAGGAACCATTGAAACTGTCCCTGTCACTACCATTATTTCATCATTTCAGAGATGGCTTTAATTTCCCCACTCCTAATCAAGTAATCTTATTCCCACCAACTTTATTCTCTCAAACATGAAAATTCTTGTATGGACTACGAGTACAATTTTATTCATACTTTATTCAGTAAAATTATACTAATTTGATTAAATAAAATATTGGGTGTCATTATTTTTAAAGATTTCTGTTAGAATAAAATGTCTCTTTAATTTATTACCTTTTCTCTTTCTATTATCATCATCATAAATGAAGAGAGAGAGACAGAAATTAATAAAATTAAAATAATTTAAAGTAATATAAATAAGAGATAACACATAAAATTAAATAAATTTGACACAGTATATTTTTATTAGATGTTTTATGAATGATGTGGTATACTGGGTTCATTTATGGAAGGAGAAAGCGTGCGGAGGGAATGAGATAAGACGACAGAGCATAGAAGGAAGGGTTGACATGGTGGGTACGGGACGTCAGGGCTATAGGCTTCAAAATAAATTGGGCCATACAAAGCCCAATTATGAATATGAAAAGTTTAATCGGCAATTGGGTCATACAAAGCCCAATCACTGATGTTTAAAGGCTGAACCCTAAACCAGATTTTTCTTTTGCCGGGAAGCAAAATATTTTAATATGAGATATATCAGCATTATTTGATTTATTAAACATGGTATTGGGAACTTTTTATTAGATTTATTTTTGAAAAATTAAAAAATTAATTTTAAATCTGCTTCACAGAAAATCCTCCTCAAGCTTCAGAAACAGTTAGTTTTATTGTGCATTAATCGGACATTATTTTCATTGAACCTTAAACGGATATTTTAATTATTCATTATTTCCAATGCTCAAAAACTGGGTGCTTTGATGGTGCTTTATTTTCTGGAAATAGACGAGTTTGAGATTAATCGGCTGCCCAACGTTCACCTGAGATGAGCCTATATATACCAGTTCTCATAATGTGTTTGATCACATTAGTCTTTGAGTTTTCAGGCTTTTTCTTCTCTAATACATTGTTGTTGCGTCTGTGTGTTGCTTGAGTTTACTCTATTTATTTCTACTGTTATATGCCCCTTGCGTGAGAAGAGTCAGTATATTTCTTGGAGCTGTCATATTTGACCAGTGTGGAGAAATAACTCATAAGAAGGTGAACATGTTTTATTATTATTTTTTTTTGTAAAAAAGAGGGAATTATTCATAAAGTAACTCCTCCATATTCACTTGAGTCTAGTGATGCAGCATAAAGAAAAGGGCTTAAACGATTGCTTTGCTTGAGTTCTTATTTGCTTGATAATTTGTGAGGTGAAACTATTTTGTTTGTTTGTATTTTTTTACAAAACAAAATATCCTATAGAAAAACATCTTATGAATAGTGGAAGGGTTTTGCCCCAAGTCTTGAATATTTGAAAGTACACAAATTTTACTACTTGATTCTTAAAAAAGAAAAATTAGTTCTAAAACTAATGATTGCATGTTAATTAGTTATATTAAACAAAGTGCAAATTATCATTTTTTAGTCTTGAAGAGTAATATTTTAGATCACAACACTATTATAGAGACTAAAGATGTAGAATTTTTTGAGCATTTTTTTCTTTAAAAATTGAGTGTATAATTCCTCAAAATTAAAGGTTGAAAGTTCTCCTTTTAAACGAAATTCAACTAAAAATTTGGTTTTGAGGAGAAGCAAAAGGCAAAGAAATGAAACAACTTTTGAAGATGGTTTCTATACTTATTTAATATAAGATGAAATTTCAAATTTTTATGAAGCAATTTCTTCTCTTAATGCTCAGTTTTGGAAGACAATCCTTGACATTGAAATTGATTCTCTAAAGAAAAATAAAACTAGTTGGTTTTGGTGGATTTGTCTCAAAGAGCAAGGGATATTGGTTGCAAGTGAATTTCTAAGAAATAACTTTCCTAAAGGCTTATTGACTAATATTTTGCTGATAGTTTTATTGACAAATACAAGGCATCATTAATTGCTGGGGCTTTTACTAAAAAAATTGATGATTTTGACCCTTTTTCTCCTATGACAAGAATTTATTCTATAAAAATTCTTATTACTTTATCTTCCATATGCAAGCTTTATATTAACCAAATAGATGTTAACATAGCTTTTTTGAATGGTGATTATAGACGAAGCGATTTTTATGGTACAATTTGATGGATACATAGTTTATAGGAAAGAAAATAAAGTTTATAATACTACAAAAAACATTTTTAGCATTGATTAAAAAAGAATCAATGTAAAAAGTGTGAGTGGTAGTGTTTTTTGTGAATAATTGAACTTGAGATAATCAATTCAATTGATAAAAAAAAAGGAGGCCATAGGGTTTAGAAGGTGGAAGGTTAATAGTTTAAATCTTAGCATTGGCATAAAAGTAACAAATAAATGACATGGCAATGGGTGGTGACGTGACTAGAGGTAGCAGGTGACATAGTTTAAGGTGGTTAGTAGTAGGGCACACACGTAACATGAAATAAGAATGTCTAACTTTCCTACACTGATTATGTAAAGAACTAGTGCATATTTTTTACACCAGTTATTTAGAAGAACTGGTGTAGAAGTGATGACCATTTTTTCTTATTTTTTTGAAACACTTTCTACATTGATCGTATAAACACTTTCTACATTGGTTCTTTATAAATTTCTAATTCATGCTATTTTTCATCTTTTCTAATAACAAAATTTATAAAAAATTTAAAATTATTCAAATTGACTATTAACAAAATTTATATGGTTAAAATTAATATTTTTTATTAAAATAATCTTTTAGGATAATTGAAAAATTATAGATAAAATTTATTTTTAATAAAGAAGGGGAAATATTTAACTTGGGAGAAAAAATAATTATTCATTTATTAAATTTTGAGAAAAATATGGAGAAGATAAAAGTAAATGATATCTAACATAAAACAATATAATATATATTTATAAATAAATTATAACTTAATTATTTTCATTTAAAAATAAAAATAAAATTTAAAATTTGGTTAAAATGTCGACAATAAAATTATTTAAAATTTAAAATTTGTTTCATTTTAAGTTCATTTTCCTAAAAAATATTATTTTATTAAAAAAAATAAAATGTACATATATTGGTATAAATTATTTTATCATATAAATAATTGAAAATAAAATAATATATACATATATATCTTTGTAATGATATATTATTTGATATATGTGTATGTAACTAAATAATATATTTAATTTTGCATATAATAATTATAATTACATTTAGTTCAACTGGCAATAAAGGATGATTTAAGGCTTGAAAGGTGGAGATGAAAAGCTCAAATCATGACTTTGGCATATTTTGTGATAAATATGTGATAGGGTGTGTGTTGGCGACATGGCGTGATATGACATAAGGAAGCACACATATGGTGAGGTAATATGGCATAAGAAGGCACATGTATGGTGGGGTGACGTGGAGTAGTAAGGTGTCTCTTTTATTTTTTGTAGAAAAAACTTTTTAAAAAAATTTAGTGACAAAAATTTTTGTCATCACTAAACTATATTTATCACTATAAAAAACTATTGGCAACAAGATTTTTTTTTGGTAGCAAAAACCCAGCACTGAAATCTTATAATAGGGATAGAAAATGTCTTTTTTTTTTCTTTTAGTGGGAAGAAGAGTAGATCATGATGTGGATTCTTTATGATCATCATATTATCATTTTTATAATTATGGTAAGGTGCATGTAGAGAAACTCACCTTTAATAGATCGGTCATGAGATGTGTTTGAATTTTAATTGAAAAAAAGGATGATTTACAGAACGCAATGAGGTTTGAATAATTTACTCTGAAATTGATTTTGATAAAATTAAAAATATTTAGATGATTTTTCAAAATCATTTTTATGACTACATTTCAAAATAAATTTTGAATGTTCAAATTATAATAAAGGACATTCTTTTTTTAATGTAAATATTGATAAGTAAAGTGGAAGTTATAAAATAGACATTCTGACAACTCTCAAAAGTTATAATTGATTTTCAAATGGGCTTATAATCAAGTTTTTCTAATGTATAGGTTCATCTAAAGAGATTAGTGCAGAGCATACTTAAATCTTTATTAAAACAAAAATAAAATATTTGTCATTCAAGCTTTTAAAAATAAAGAAAAATTTTGAAAGAACTCATATTAAAAATACATTAGAATTTTGTAAATACTCACTCAATTCAAATATGTAAGATATTTTTAACTAAATCCCTCCTCTAATAAAATAGTTAATTATTTTTAAACTAATATTATTTTTTATACTTATCCTTATTTAATAAAATATTTTGCTTTAAAATAAACATAAAGTAATTTATTTATTATGAGAACTTTTTTAAAAAAACTTATTGATTATATATTAAAATATTAAAAATATTTTATATTTTTTAACTGCTAACCTTTTAAAAAATACATTACATTACAATTTTTTAATGGGGAGTAAGATTTTTTTGTTACAAAATTGTTTACTGTTGAGAAGAATTCTTTTTTTATAAACTTCATGCCCTTCCTTCTCTTTCCATCGAAATTCCCACAGAGAGGGTGCCACATAACTTGTTATTCCAGCAAGGTATTTAAAAGTAAAAAATGTTTTGTAGTTTTGGCTAACAGTCAACTAATTAATTGTGCTATCACATGTTAATACAGCATTTTAATTTTTAAATACCAAAAATCTCGTAATTGATAATTTGATACTCGATTATGCGCTGTCGTTGTCTTGTTAATATCATAATTGAGAACACACGTATGCATGGATGATGTTGCTGGGATACGTAGGGCCCATCCGCACATTCTAACCTAGAAAATCAAAAGGACAATGACGTAAAGCCTTGTGATTTTCTGAAACCTGAAGAGATATCCTGTCATCTTTTTCTTTGCCTCCTTATCTCTAGGGATGTTGATAGTAGTCTCATCGTGATTGGCTGGTCTAACTCGAGTTCTCGACGTGGGGAAAAAAAAAACAATTATAATTATAATTGAGAACACACGTGCGCCCACGGATTATAGTGCGGGGACATGTAGGACCCACCCTTACGTGTAGAACGGATTGTAACCCAGAAAATCAAAAGGACAATGACGTAAAGCCTAATGATTTTCTGAAACCTGAAAAGATATTCTGTCATGTTTTTCTTTGCCTCCTTATATCTAGGGATGTTGATGGTAGTCTCATCGTGATTGGCTGGTCTGACTCGAATCTCGACATGAAAAAAACATTCTAGGACGAGAAACAATGAGATGGGAAAAAGTAATGTTTGGGACGGGACGGGAGTGACGTCGTGCATCAGGAGGATAAATTCATTTACCTACTCACTCCGGTTTTACTAACTTTAATATTTATTTACAAGTCAGTTTTAATAATTTTATCAATATTAATATAATAAAAATATAATAAATAAATGTAAGTGAAATGTTAAACATAACTTTTAAATAAAAAATAATAAATAAATAAATTATATAATATTATTTTTTATCCCCCTCCCTTATTTTCTAAGAATAGTATGAGGATTTTAATTTGAAAAAAAAAACAATTACATCAATGACTTATCA
The DNA here is from genome assembly GCF_029017545.1 of Prosopis cineraria. Taxonomy (NCBI): domain Eukaryota; kingdom Viridiplantae; phylum Streptophyta; class Magnoliopsida; order Fabales; family Fabaceae; genus Prosopis; species Prosopis cineraria. The sequence goes on along the minus strand of NW_026555340.1, from coordinate 19,703,357 downwards.
AATGAATTAGGTTGTACTTTTAAAAAGCGACTAATATACAAAACTAGATGAAGAATAAAATATATTTAATCAATTGTCATATATCAATAAAAATAGAGTTAAGAATACAATTTGAGCTTACGAGCTACCCATTTAAATTCATTTTTATAAGAGTTGAAGTTTAAAAATATGACATTTTTTTAAGGAAAACTAGGCTTTCAAATCTGACTCAGGTAAGCTTGGAAAAAATAGGTTCGGATTTGAATAGCTCTTTTAAGCTCGTTTTATTTTTACTCCTAAAAAATAAAATGTTTTTAAATTTTTAAGTTATATTTAAATTTTAGAATATATGTTTATACTTTAATATAATAATTTCTATTATTTATTTTTAACTTTGGAATATTATAACTTATATTTTAACCTTCAAAGCCATGTAGACATCTTCCCTGAACTTCATTCCCTTATCCAGCCTCCTCTCATGTCTACTTCACTCTTCTACCATCCATAGGCCCAAATCCCATGGCCTATTTAGTAGGTGGAATTAGACTTAGAGAAATGGAAGTGAAAGTGAAATAAAAATAAAACAAAATATTTGGTAGATAGGATCTCACTTTGTTATGGAACCCATCACTTCTAAAAACTGAAATCTACTATGATATATAATATCTTCACTTTTCTTCTAAGAGACTTCACATGTTTCTTTTGTTTTCTTCCGTTTCATCTCTCGGCGTATGTGAGGGAGGGAGCGAGAGAGAGATCTATCATTAGAGACATATGAAAAATGCAAATTCCTCTATTCTTAGTTTTTCTATCCCTATAACGATTACTACTTTTATTATATTTGAATAACTTTTACTGAAATCACATGATTTCTAATTAATTAATTGCTTTAATTTACATCTGAGAGTGTGAGTGAGTGAGAGAGATCCATCATTAATAAGACGTCTCAAAAACTACAAATTTCTTTACCCTCCTCACCCTATCCCCACATCCATATGGATTTGGTTTGTCTCTTCCTCTTGCTGGTGCTGCTATTTTTATTGTTATATATATATATATATATAAATTAAGAGAAGAGGTAAATTACGTTATTTTTTTTGTTTTGTTAAAAATTACAAAAACTTTTTCAACATACATTTGAATTTTAAAATATAATTTATTTGAATATTAATACATTTCCTTAATTTTGTTGAAAATGATTAATGGAATTGATCATAGGAGATCTGTTGTTAGGATCAATCAAGAAAAAGTAGAAGTGGACAAGAAGGAAGAAAAGGGAAAACAAAGAAGGATTAGAGTTGAGTAGAGAATGGATTGAAAAAAAAAAAACTACTAACCAGCATTAATTTTAGTGGAAAAGGTTATAGTTGCCTAAGTCGACTGTATGAGATCTCAATTTTAAGTCTGCATGGATGTAGAAAATACTTTGGAGAGGGTTATCTTTTTAAATATAATCCAATCAAATAACATATAAAGAAAATGAAGAAGAAAAGTAGGTTTTGTGCAAAATCAGATGAAAGTTTAAATAGAGTTTTATTTAATATATTTTCATTGTTTTTTAATGGACAAATGGAGGCAAAATTGAAAGAGGTGGTCAACTGCAAGCCACGTGCGTGTGGGGGGCGCATCTGTCTGTCTGGGACTACTAGTACTGCTATATCTTACTTGGTGATGAATAAAGTAGGACTCAAAGTTCATCAATTGAAGTTTACTTGGTCAATCATATTTAATAAAGCACAACCCTCGTGTGGGTTGGCCGGGGATCATTCTGTCTTTTTGTCTCTCTCTCTAAGTTAAGGAGTAAGAAGGAAGAAAGAATTATAATTTCTTAAATAAAAAAATAAATTTAACCTTTAACTCATAAGTTTACCAGCATCTAAAATTCTAATATCATTTTTTGTATTATGTTTCCTTTTAACACTTGAAAATGACGTAATCTAATTCTTACTATTAATAAAAGTTAAATTTATTCATTACTTGACCAGAAAATTACTGAAAAGAATCTCAAAAATGATAGAAAATGACTGATAAAATACAGTAAAGGAGCCAAAAATTATAAATAATGATTTAAAAAATTATAAAAAATGACCAAGAAAATTTTGTTAATCTTTTTTGTTGTTGTAATTTTTAACATTCTTTTCTATCTTTTTTTAATTAATTAATAGTTAAATTTAACTTTTATTAATAGTAGCAGCCAAATTTCAAATTATAAGACAATTTGAAGTAAAATTGTGCATACCAATAATATACAATAATGATACTTTAAAAACTTACTTTTTCGAAGCAATGCTAAGAAATTTTAAAAATATCTTTACACATTTAATTATTATGTTACAATATCATTTCAATTATCTTTCCACTTAAATGGTAATATTAAAAAAATATCATTAACAAAATCTAATTTTTTATCATTTTTTATTATATTTTAGGACAACAAAATTCATTTAAAGTAATTTTATAATTTGAGATGGAAAGAATAATATTGTTAGCAGAAGCACGGACACATTCTTATCATTTCCTACCAATTAAAATCATTTCCTGCCTACCAATGGCCTTGTAGCCTAGCGATATGGAATTTTCCCTCCAAGTGAAAGGTTACAAGTTTAATCCTTCTTCTAAACTCGTGTTGTAATTGCCTACCAATTAATGATTTTTTTAAAAAAATAAATTTCAAAATGCTTACACTGTCTACCAACGGATTTCCTTCCCTTTTTAACTAATAGCATGATTTTAAATTATTGTGTATATCATATATATCAAATATATATATATGAAATTTAAACTAAATATTAGTTTTAATTTGAAATTTATTAAATCACAGAAAATACTTAGAATGTTAATTTCTTGAAATTACTTATAACTAAATAATTATTGTAGATATATTGACATGATTTAATTTAGGACTAAACTTATGTATTTAAGCTTATATCCTTAATATACTTTCCTCCAATACATTGTTGCCACCTGGATATTTTTTAAACTAATGTTATGCTAGTGCATGTTTTGCGTGGTAATCAGCATTCACGTTTTCCTCTCTTCAAACGTAGCCAAGCTTGGTCATCTAGTCACACAACAACATATTGTGGCACTCCAAGATCAAGTTCCAATTCTCATGAACGTCATCGTTCCCATCCTTAATCATATTAAGAGCCTCTAGTGAGTTAGTTCTCAAACAAACCTTTTGATGACTCTTGTCCCAGGCTCATCGGAGTCCAATAAGATAAGCCCAAAGTTCAGCAACAAGAGGATCCCCTTCTGGCTGAAAGCATAAGCATAAAAGCTTTTAAAAGAGAATGACAATTGTCTCTAATGATTTCTCCACAACTGATATCCTCACTAAAATGAGAAAAAGCTTCATCCACATGAACCGTAACCCAACTTTTTTGTAGTATAGGAGGATTTCCCTCATTTTTTATCACTCCTTGAAGATTAACTCATCTCAAACTCAAATGTGCCTCGTTATAACTAGAGACAATAGCCTTAGCTTTTGTATACAGTTGTTTACTTCTAATAATACTATCTTTAAAAATTCTCTCATTTATTCGTTTCCATAAGAGCCAACAAATAACAAGAAATATTTCCTTCCAATTATCTACATCCATCTCCACTGCTGCATTAATGTTCAAAGTGAACCGATTCCATATATCACAGTTGAAAAAAACTTGAGATAAGACTCAGTTTTATGATAGAAAGCTTATTATAAAGTGATGAGAATAAGCATCATAACAATTGAGTATATTATAAGCAGATTTGAGAGAGAAATTACCATTTTTTAGGCTTCCATCTTACTACTTTATTATTATCGCGACCAACAACCTCATCAACTCCCTGTATAAGTTGCTCCCAATTATCTTGAATTCCCATTCGTAGACACAATCCAAGTCTAGATCTATCTCTAGTAGCGAGTAAGTCATCTCCACATTTATATTTGCCACAAACAACTTGAGTAAATAAATCATGACCTCCATCCTTGTCTTCATGCAAAAGAATATGAACATAGTTGTATCGTTCAATTTATACTTGATTGATAATTTTGGGATTTTGTAGTATAATCTCGCCTCTTTGTAGATGAAGATTAAGAATACTTAGAAAAAGTTATTGGGTAGATTTTTTTTATGCAAACGATTTATCTAAATCTTGTTGTAATATAATCTTGTCTTTCTGCGAGACTGCTTTTTTTTGGGTAATATCAAAGGAAGGACGACTCTTCTATGAGACTGCTTTTTTTTTGGTAATAAAAGGGGCCGAAGCCTAAGTCAAAGAGTCTAACTAGGGGGAATTTAATCCCATAGAATCATTGTTAACAAGTGTCCTCACAAATTAGGAGCAAACCCAACAACAAGTGAGAGTGCTTCCTTTGCAAGCGCTTGTCGACCATATTTGCATCCCTTGATCCGTATTGTATTCTAATATTCCAATCCCTATTCAATAATCTCTTTACATTCAAGAAGGTAGCACTGGCAATGAACTGGCTATGATCTTCATTGTTCAATCTCTGAATTTAAACCTGTGCATTTGATTCAACAATAACATTTCTAAAGCCTAGATCCCAAAGCACTTGAAGTCCCTTCCAGATTCCAAAAATTTTGGCTTCATAAGGAGAACATTTACTTAAGAATTGATAAAAACATCTTAACCAGACTTCATCAGAATTTCTTATAACCCCCCCACATCTCGCAAACTCCTGAAGTTGAGAAATAGCACCATCAGCATTTAATTTAGTGAAACTAGTAGGAGGAGGTTGCCAAACAAAATCATGGCACACACTAGGCAAGTCATCTTCAATAATGACTCCATAATATTGTGTAAAGTGACGTTTGGTAATAAGGATGACCATCACAAGGTCATATGGTTTTTCAAAATCCTTAGAGAAAATACACTTATTTCGCCATATCCACAGCTTCCACACAACAGTGCCCCAGATAGAACTCCAATCATCATAGTGATCCACATTCCTTCTCAGGTTAATGTCAAACCACTGTTTTAAATCAGCAGAGAAGAAATCTCTGTGAAAAGGATGCAGAACCAAGTTCATCCAGAGAGCTTTAGCATATTGACAATCTCTCAGAATATGCAAGATATCCTTAATCTGCGTATTACACCAAGTGCATAAAGGCGAATAGTTTGACCGCTTACTTCTCTTCTCATTTGTAGGTAGTCTATCTTGAAATGCCAACTAGAGGAATATTAGAATGCGTTCAGCCCCTTTCCACTTCTATATAGCTTTGAAAATAGCTGAGTGAGGTGAGGGCCCAGGCTCTTTCAAAAGCAGGTAAGCCGATTTGGTTGAGAACATACCACAAGAGGAAGGTCCCCATGCCATAGCATCTTCCCCTAATGAAACCATTGGAGGTAACTTCGTAATAAGTTCCTGAATGATATCATGAGGAAGCACTCCCACCATTTTTGTAAAATTCTAGCAACCATTCAAACTCCATGCTAAAACATTGTTTGCATTTTCCTCATTTTGAAGACGTCTCAGAACCATCTCTTTTAGTTTGAAATCATTTCTGAGCCAGTAGTCATTGAAAAAATTCACACTATCATCATTTCTAACATGCCATCTTGTACCTTCTCTGATTATGTCTTTTTACTGACAAATGAATTTCCACATAGCAGAATCATTCGATTTAGCCACTAAGAAGTCACCTTCACTTCTCAAAATATATTTGTTTCGAAGAGTTTAAGCCACAAACCACGAGCACCCAAAATTAAGCTCCATGCAATTTTTGCACCGTAGGCTCTATTGAGAGAAGTCAGCTTCTGAAACCCGAGTCCACCATCTTATTTGGAGAGACACAAATGGTCCTAGCCAATGGGGTGGTGCTTGCGATTTTCATTATCATGGCCCCAAATAAAATTTTGTTGGATTCTTTTGGCTTAGTGACAGATGGACATTGGGATTTTTGTCACTTGCCTTGGGTATAGAGATATAGTACTGAAGACTGATTTTGCAAGAGTAATTCTACCAATTGTTGATAAGCAATTCACTTTCCACTTTGTAAGTTTAGCTCGAATTCTGTCAAGAATATAACTAAAATGATCAACCTTTTTACGTTTCCTTGAGAGAGGTATTCCCATGTAGGCCCCCATGTCATCATTCATTTTCATTCCTGTCATATCTCTAAATTTCCTCTTATTAGCATGATCCATGTTGCGGGAGAAAAAGATAGATGATTTTTGTTTATTCACCTTTCCCCCCTGATGCAACACAAAATTTGTATAAGCAATTAAGCATGCAGTTGATTTGTCCTTCAATAGCCTCTCTAAAAAGTAATAAATCGTCTGCAAAAAGCAGATCTGATATTCTCTGCCCTTGGTTTGTGTCATGAATTGGTGTCCAACTACCATCATTCACAACATCACAAATGATATGGGACAATCTATCTATACATAGCATAAACAAATAAGGTGAGATCGGATCTCCTTGTTGGAGACCTCGTTAAGGGGAGAAAAATTCAATCTGATCTCCATGCCACAGCACATTAACAGAGGTAGAAGTAACACACTTCATAATCAAATCACAAAATTTGGAATTCAGACCTGTCTCTAAAAGAACCTGGTTGACGAAGTCCCATGAACTCGATCATAAGCTTTCTCCAAGTTAATTTTCAGAGCAATAAATTTCTTCTTTTTTCTGGCATTATGCATGATGTGCATAACGTCCTTCCCCACAATAATATTGTCTTGAGTTAGAGATACTACATAGCAGGCCCAAAAGAACACTACACGAAAGACTAAAATCCCACAGGCCCAAGTCTAAGCCCACTTAGAATTTGTGTTCCTATTGGCCCACGTTTCATCTTGTTTTATTCAATACCTGCACAGTTTTTTATGAATGCAAGAGAGGAAAATACTCCATCCATTAAAATATATAAGATATTTTTAATTAAATTACATGTTCAATAAATTATTTAATTATATTTAAATTTATATCATTTTTTATATTTTTCCTAATTTAGAAGGGTGTCTCAATTATAGATGAACGATTAATTAGTTTATTTATTAAGAGTATTTTTTTTATAAAAACACATTAATGACAATTGAAATAGTAAAAATATCTTAAATTTTTTAACATTGAATCTCTTAAAAAAAACCTTATAATTTTTAAGGAAGGAGAATCTCATGAACATTTCTATTTTTTTTTTCCACAAGACAATATGTATGGACAGTAAGGATACCTAGGAGATTGGGCGACGGAGGCCATGATTGGATATTGAATTTAAAATATTTTAATTTGGTATTAATTTTTTAGGAGGACTTTAGTTGTCATTCTCTTTAAAAAAGTTCACTTTCAAAAACAGGGAAAAAGTCCTTACTTAAAATTCACCTCTTGCTAATGTCGAAAAAGAAAAAAAGGAAAAGAAAAAGCTCTTGCTCTGGGCGGCCCAATAGTTGTTTGTTAAATTCTTCATAAGCTTCTACCTTAGTGACTGGGTTTTAGTTGGCCCAGTTGTCAGCTGAATTAATTTATTTTCCCATCCCAATATTCTATAAGGCCCATGTCATTCATTTTGGTATGTGAAATATCATTCCCTGGCCCAATAGTTGCTTCGTTTCTTGCGCCGAAGAAATTGAGCTTAGAGAGAGACATGTTGTTCTAACTTTTTTTTTTCTCCTTTTAATATTATTTATTTTTAATATTTTGTTGGGTGCATGTTTGACTGTTTGTTTATTATATATTTTATTCAATTCATTTATTTTTTACATGTATTTGTACAAATTAAAAAGTTAAATTTGTGTTTTGTGATGTTCTTTGCTAAATTAACATCTTAGCATCAATTGCTTGGATTAACTAACTGGATTAACAATGAGAGTTTGATCTAGTAGAAGAATTAGTCAATCATAATGTGATTGTACACTATTTTGTGCTAGACTATTATATTTGTAAATGTAAGTTTTGACTAAAAAATGTAAAGGCCAAAGCTCTCCCATTGTGCCAAAAGTAAGGACGTGCATTTTTTCCAGTGACTCCCAAACTTGCCTAATTCATTCAAAAATGGGTCAACCCATACTTGTTCAACGAGAAAGAAACAGGTGTGAACAGGTATTTACCAGTATATAAATAAACAGTCAAGTAACGAGTAGGGCCATAGGTGGCCCGTAGTTGCCCCATTTATACTCTCTCTCTCTCTGTATATATATATATATATATATATTATTTTCTTAGTCTTTTTGAAAAGTGAAAAAAAGCCCAAAAAATGTGAAAAGTGAAAACAAGCTCTTGAGAAATGTGAAAACAGAAGCCCAAACCCAGAGGCCAAAAGTCCAAAACTTCAAAGTTCAAAAAACACCCGTGTGTTGTGTGTGATTTGGATCTGCATTGCATGAGTGCGTGCCCTAAGTCCTAACGTGTTCTCATTGCTGTTTGCACTTTGCCCTATTGTTCAACTTCTCCCTGTTCGCCTGAGTCATGCAAGATCTTTTGCCAGTTTGCCTTTTAGCTTCGCCGTTCGTCAACCTCGACTCTAGTGTGGTAGACGCACCCTCACATACTTTCTTCTCAAAGCATCGACCTTGGCTCCAGTGTAGTAGTTACTCCATCGTTGCACCATCACATACTCGGCCTCTTCTTTAGTCTCAGCCTATCTTCTTTAGTTCTTCTCAGTTTATTGCTCCCTCCCTCTTAGATTCTTTCCTCTCATGCTTTTTTGCAGTTCTAATGAGTGATTTTCAAATATGTGAAGTGTGAATCTTGAAATGTTTGTCCAGATTCATATATAACAGGAAAAAAATGTGCTGTTTTAAAAGTAAAATGTATTAAATTTTGGCAAATGTACTTAAATTAGGTTCCCTTTTAGCACATTCGGATGATACTTTGACTTGATTCTTGATGTGTATTTTTTTTTAAAAAAAGTGTATGCTGCAAGCTAAATGAGTGGCCTAGACCCTCCCGTGCTCGTTTGCACTTGTTTTAAAATGAGTGCAAACATATATAAGCAGGTACGGGCAGGTGGCCACCCGTTTAGCAATAAAAAGGTATACCCCTAGCCAAAGGTCCAAAAAGACAAAGAGGTGACATACTATAACCCTTCTTGCCTATCACCCTCTTATACTTGTTTTTGTCTTTATTATATTTTATTATAGGACATTTTTTATGAGTATTTTTTATCATTAATATAAAACTTTTTGTGAAATATTAATTACATTTTTTAATTTTAATTTTATTTAAATTCCTTAACTATGAAATATGTATGTAAAAAATTTTCATTTAAATAAATAAAATTAATTATTTAATCACTTTTCCCTCAAATAGTCAGTGGTTAAGAGATACTAGGAGAGAGTGTTATGGTGCGGATGGATTAAATCATGAAATCTCATCCTGTTAGCATCAGTCAGTTACAATTGGTTTTGGGGTTTGAAACGGTGGGCCCCGCATGAACAGCCTGAAAGTCGTCGTGATCGATTCGCTTTCTCATCCTAAAATCTGGCGCGTGTTCCATGAGAATGAACTCCTTCAATTTTATTTATAAATCACTTTTTAATATGTTTTGTAAAAAACAAATTTAAAATTTATTAATTTTATTTAAAATTTTAATAAGTTCTTAAATTTATTTCTATTAAATATGTATATTTTAATAATATATTAATAATATATTTCCTCTGTTTAATATTCAATAGAGAGTAAACAAAAAAATTGTATTAAAAACTTGATGAGGTAATCAGGTAACTTATGAATAGGATAAAAAAATCTTATCAATTTGTTTTATAAAGAGGATAAGAGGAAGTAATTAGATTCTCATGTTTCGATGCATGAGCAAGCATGTTTGGAAAAATATACTAAGTCAAAAGTAATTTACTAATATTAATTATAAATTATTGACATGTATTGTAATTTACAACTGATTTTAAATTACAAATAAAGTTAGCAAATTAAAAACTAATGTTATTAATTATCTGAAAAATAGATGTAATTTAAAAATAATATTGATAAATTAATAAGTGTAAGAAGAAAATTAACAAGTAATGATTCTACATAATTAATGAAGGATATTTTAATCTTTTTACTGTAAGAATTAGTTTAACTTTTCTCTCATAAATTGAACTAAAATTTTAAATTTTTTTTTTACGCACATAAAATTAAGTTTCTGCGCCAATCCTTAGGTGAAATTCACCCTATTTCCACTGTACATTTGCTTAAAATTGACGCATGAAGCTGGTTATATTTCTTTTGCATTTCTTTATTCTACAGTTCTTCTGTGTTTAGGCTTTTTTTTTCCTGCATCATCATTATCAATTTATTATTATCATTATTATTACTTTAATTGTAAATTAAAAGCATAATAAAATTATTATTAATTTTAAAAGTAAGTGAATAAATTTAAATTGGGAGGGAAGAGACACCAAATCTACAATCTACTCTTCAATCTTCAAAGTAGAGCAAGTAAATGTTTCATGAAGATGGGGGAAAAGTCGACCTTTTATTTTATGGGTCTGTTATTCATTTATTCTATACCTTCTCGATCACTGGTAAAAGGAAAACCAGGGATTTATCATTATAAAATTAACTAACTAATTGATAAATATTAGAAGAAGAAAATAGAGAGGAAGTTGGAAAATGATGCGGTACTGTTATTCACTAAACGTAGCCTTAAATAGGCAGATTACATCATGAAGTAAATAAAATAAAATACTTAAATAAATCCCCATAACTTGCAACAACCAAATCATGGAGATAATGCAACGGTTAAACTGATAAACGTGCAACATCTAAAAACAAATCAGAAAAGCGGTTACCGAAAATCATGCCACAATATCTGACAAATGAAATTACTTGGATAATGGCAACAATAAAGGAATTTATGAGTGAAGTGGACACTAAATAATGGACACGTGGTTTCTAAATAAATCCCAACAATCCCTCCCTTAAACTAATGTTTGCAAACATTAAGTTTAAAGTATAGGAATTTGAGTTAGGCCCTTCCTTGAACAATATCTTCAATGGAACACATGCCAAGCATTTTTTGAAGCTTCGTGAACACAGCTTGCTTGAGTGGTTTAGTCATAATGTCAGCTACTTGATCTTCACCTTTGCAAAATACCAAGTCAATAATGCCATCATTGCAAAGGTCACGCAAAAAATGATATCTCACATCAATATGTTTGCTTCTTCCATGCAACGTTAGATTTTTGAAAATTTTAATTGCTGAAGAATTGTCACAATAAATTTTTGTTGGGCCTTTTTGTAGATTTTGAAGTGTTTCAAGCAATCTTCTTAGCCATATAGCTTGACAAGAACAGGCAGCAGTAGCCATAAATTCAGCTTCTGTAGTCGACAAAGTAACAATTTGTTGTTTCTTTGAAGACTAAGAAATAGCTCCGGAACACATCATAAAAATAGAGCCTGATGTGCTCTTTCTATCATCAAGATCTCCAGCATAGTCACTATAAAAAAAGCCATGAAACTTTCTTTTTGGGTTTGTCTTGTAAAAAATTCCAAAATCAACAGTGCCTTTCAAATAACGAAAAATCCTTTTTGCAGCTAAGAGATGATTCTCAGTTGGACTCTCTGTATAACGACTTATAAGACTAACACCATGCATGATGTCAGGCCTTGTTGAAGTGAGATACATTAAACTTCCAACTATTTGCTTGAAAAGAGTAGCATCAATTTTCTTTCCTCCATCATCCTTCACCAACTTTATGCCACACTTAGTTGGAGTACAAACGGGATTACAATCCCTCATTTTGAACTTGTTCAAAATCTCAAGAGCATATTTCTTTTGTGAAATAAAAATTCCACATGGTGATTGTACAACTTCAATGCCAAGAAAATAATGCATTAAGCCTAAATCAGTCATCTCAAATTCCTCCATCATTTTCTTTTTAAAATCATCTATCATATCTCTGTCATTTTCGGTATAAATTAAATCATCAACATAGAGAGACACAATAAGCATTTTTCCATCTTTGCCAAATTTTATAAAGAGAGTATGCTCATGAGGACATTTTTGAAAATTTTCTTTAGAGAAATAGGCATTTATATAGCTATACCAAGCTCGTGGTGCTTGTTTTAGTCCATATAATGCCTTTTTCAATCTATAAACCTTTTCTTCACTGCCTTTTTTCACATATCTAAGTGGCTGATCAACATAAACTTCTTCCTGCGACTCACCATGTAAAAATGTAGATTTTACATCTAATTGATAAACATACCAAGAATTTTGGGTAGCTAAGGCTAACACCAAACGAAGGCTAACACCAAACGAATAGTGTCAAGCCTTGCAACTGGAGCAAAAACTTCTTTATAATCAACCCCAAATTCTTGCTTGTAGCCTTTTACAACAAGGTGTGCTTTATATTTGTCAACTCCACCATCCTTGTTCAGCTTTGTTTTATAGACCCATTTGACACCGATGGATTTTTGCCCTTTCGGGAGCTCCACCAATTTCCAAGTATTATTTTTCTCTATAGATTTGATCTCCTCATCCATGGCAATTTGCCATTTTGTATCTTCAACAGCATCTTCAATGTGAGGGGATCACAATATGCAAACAAAGCAAGGTGAGCTTTTAAATCATCATCAGATAAGTCATCTCCACTTACATAATCCATCATCCAAGATGGTCTCTTTCGAGTTCGACTAGCGCGAGACTCTTCTACTATAGCAGTAGTTGGTACTTCTTCTATTTCTTCTGCATCATTTTGAAGTGTTGTAACAGCAGTGTTCTCTGGGCATGATAATTTCTCCTTTTCATCTTCAATTTCATTATCAGTAATAATTGGAGAAGGCTGTTGCCCTTCCCAATTCCAAGTACTCTCCTCATAAAAAATAACATCCCTACTAATCACAATTTTATTGGTTAGCAGATTAAATAATTTATAAGCTTTAGACACTTCACTTACACCCAGAAAAACACATTTTTTACTTTTATCATCAAGCTTCTTCCTTTTCTCATCTGGAACATGAGCATAGGCAATGCAACCAAAAATTCAAAAGTGATCTACAGCAGGCTTTCGTTCATTCCAAGCCTCTTGTGGGGTCATATTTTGAACAGAAAAAGTAAGACTTCTATTCAAAACATGAATACTCCAATTCACTGCTTCAGGCCAAAAATTCTTTGGAACTTTTCCTTTTTATTAGCAAGCTTCTCACCATGTTGAGGATGGTTCTATTCTTCCTCTCTGATACACCATTTTGTTGTGGTGTATAAGCTGTTGAGAGCTCTCTTTGAATGCCACAATGCTTACAAAAATTTTCAAATTCTTTTGAACAATATTCTCCACCACGATTTGTACGGAGAGTTTTAATCTTCTTTCCTGCTTCATTTTCAACTTGAGCTTTAAAGCTTTTAAATGTATCAAGAGCTTCACTTTTTTCCTGCAAAAAATAGACCCAAGTTTTTTGAGTATAATCATCAATAAATGTGATAAAATATTTTTTACCACCATTAGAAGTCGGTGACATGGGCCCACAAATGTATGAGTGAATCAACTCCAAGACTTCTTTCGCTCTCCATGACTTTCCTTGAGGAAATTGAGCACGTGGTTGTTTGCCAACAACACACATCTTCACATACTTGGGAAGGAGCATAAATTTGAGGAAGTCTGGTTACCATATTTTTTTGATGAAGAGTTTTTAACCCACCAAAGTTCAAATGGCCATAACGATAATGCCAAAGCCACGAGATATCCTTCTCATTAGCCAATAAGCAAGATTGAATACTTTCAATCTCCAATGAAAATAACCTGTTTGATCTCATTAGAACAACAACAATAGCACCTCGTAAAGGGTCATATATTTCACAAGTCCCTTTCTGAATAGTAATAATATAGCCCTTTTCTTGCAGTTGACCAACACTTAATAAATTGCTTTTCAAAGCACGAACATAATAAACATTAGAGATAGTTTCTATGAAGCCATTTTTAGTCTTTATTTTAATATTGCCTTTTCCTATCACCTTAACAGTAGACATGTCACCAAAACTTACAGTGAAAGTAAAACCTTCATTTAAAGGAGAAAATAAAGATTTATTTCCACACATATGATTGCTGCAACCAGTATCCACATACCAAAGATGTGTTTGAGGTGCCTCTATAACTTGATATGCTATCAGTAAGGTATCTTCAACTTTCTTTTCTGTAAAATTTGACTTCTCTCCTTTTTCTTTATTGTTCGGCAATCTAGTATAACACTCAGAATGATAATGACCAAATTTATGGCATCTAAAGCATTCTACCTTAGATTTGTCAGATTGTTGATTTTGTTCTTCGTGTTTACTTTGAGATTCATCCTCATCCTCTTTGTCATCTTTATGGCCTCTGTCTCCTCTTCCTCTACCACGGCCTCTACCTCAACCTCGACCTCTTCCTCTACCCCTTCCTCTAGAATTTGAGGAATGAGTAATAGTAGAAGCTTTTAAAGCTTGCTCCTCTGAAGTTAAACTACGGTTCATTTTCTGTTCATGCACTAACAAAGAGCTTTGTAATTCATCTAGTGAGAGTGCATCTATATCATTTGATTCTTCGATAGAACAAACAACATAATCAAATTTGGGAGTTAATGAACACAATATTTTTTCAACAATAACAACATCTTGCATTTTTTCACCATATAACCACATTTTATTACTTATCTCTAAGGCCTTGCCACAATAACTGGAGACAAATTCACCATCCTTCATCTGTAGAGTCTCAAAGTGTCATCTTAAAGCTTGAAGTTGTGCATGCTTTACTCTTGTAGTGCCCTGGTATTTTCTCTTCATGGAATCCCATATATCCTTGGAAGTATCTTTGCAAAGAATAGTTTCCAAGATGGGACGTTCAATTGCCTGGAATAGAAAATTCTTGGCCTTTAAATCCTTCAGCTTTAAGGCCTCTACTTTTGACTATTGTGCATTCGCAGGTGCTGCCACACCATTTTGTACAACTTGCCAATACTCCTTGGATCTCAAAAAATTCTCCATTAACATGCTCCAATGATCATAATGACCATCAAAGCGTGGAATAGATGGCTGCACAAAATTAGAGTCTGAAGAAGGCATATTGCTACAGAAATCAAAAAATAATCATGTCAATAATAACAAAGAAAAAATAATATTGCACACTCCCAAAATTGCACTTTATGAACTAGGCTCTGATACCACTGATAAATATTAGAAGAAGAAAATAGAGAGGAAAGTTAGAGAATGATGCGGTACTGTTATTCACTAAACATAGCCTTAAATAGGCAGATTACATCATGAAGTAAATAAAATAAAATACTTACATAAATTCCCATAACTTGCAACAACCAAATTATAGAGATAATGCAACGGTTAAACTGACAAACATGCAACAACTAAAAACAAATCAGAAAAGCAGTTACCAAAAATCATGCCACAATATCTGACAAATGAAATTACTTGGATAATGGCAACAATAAAGGAATTCATGAGTGAAGTGGACACTAAGTAATGGACACGTGGTTCCTAAATAAAATCCCAACACTAATAGCCTATTTGGACAGAGTGCATAATCCATTTTTGGGCCAAATAATCAATTATACAAAAAATTACC
Source organism: Prosopis cineraria (assembly GCF_029017545.1). Classification (NCBI taxonomy): domain Eukaryota; kingdom Viridiplantae; phylum Streptophyta; class Magnoliopsida; order Fabales; family Fabaceae; genus Prosopis; species Prosopis cineraria. Next base: position 19,687,880 of record NW_026555340.1, on the reverse strand, counting down.
CAAACAGCCAACTGAAATCAAAATTAATTATAATTAATTTTTAAATCAAAATCACATTTTGAAATAAGCTCTAGAAGGTTGCTCATAGATTCAATTTTATTGTTAAATAATATATTTATTTCTTAAATAAAGTTTAACAAATTTAATAATATTAAATACAAATTTATTAATAATTTAATTTTGAAAAGCAATGTCTTTTATGGTAATTTGTATAGCTAAAATCAATTTCAAAAAAATAGTATCTAAATAGATTGTGTTATAATATAATTAATTATAATCAAAATGAATCTTATTAATAAATTATTTTCATGATTAATTATACCCAACTAAAATTCAAACAGGCACTAAGTAATTAGGAAAAATCTAGGGTTTGAAACTTGAGCGTTCAGGTAGTCATTGACATTTGACACTCACTGCAATTCATTTTTGGGTAATTTTCTAATCTAAATTAGAATTCAAGATTTAGGATTGTAATTAAAAAATAAATTTTATAAAAATATTAATTCCTAACCAATCAAAATTTGATCCAAGCACTAAGATGGTAAGTGAAGAAGAAGTGGAGTGAAACTAAACGAAGAGAAGCCAAGTTCCTCATACTTTTTCTCATATTAACCTCATCATTATGTAACACCCCAACACCACAACCGGTTCTCATTTTGGACGTCGAAGTGAGGAATAATCTTCAAATAGGAAATTATATACTTCTTTCATCTAAAATTATAAAATAATTTTAAAGGTATTTTATTACTCTAAAATACAAAATAATTTAACAAAGATAAAATTTCATTAGAAATATTTTGTAATATTATCCTTCAAATAGATTTAAAATTGAAATAATTATACTTTAATAGTTAAGTGTGTAGACTTAAAATTATATACTTTTTGTTGAAAAATGTACGTCATTTTTTGAAGGATTGAATATTTAAAAATACAAGGCATTTTTAACGTTTCAAAGTATAATCATTGTGCTTTTTTTCAAAAGTATCCCAAGAATAAATCACTTTATATTTATTTTAGAGTGAAATTTTTTATTCAATAGAGGTAAATATCAAAAAATATAATCATGTTAGTTTGAATATAAGTAACTATTTTATTGAAGAATGAGATTTGATTAAAAATGTCTTATATTTTTGAACAGATAAAGTATTAAATAAATGATATTTTTGAAAATTTATATTTATATTTTAAAAATAAACTTGTAAAATATCATTATTGAATTTTATTAGTATTTATAATCTTATTTTTGAATTTTATTATTCACTATAAAACTATAAAATCTTTAATTTTTTTGTTTTTTTTTTACAAAAAAAAATGTATAGTTACAACGTACATTTGAAGTTGACTGAGATTATGGACCTGTTTGGGTAACTCTCAATACATTCAAAATTTAACAAATACTTAAATCCTCTAAATATATTTTTATTAAATATAAATTGAAAACTAAACATACACTATCATTCCTAAGTTATGGTTGAACAGTGTGCTAGAGCCTCCCATTCTGTGCCACAAAGAGAAAGAAGATTCAAGTCACGTGACGATGCCTTGATTTTGTATACATGCAGTCATGCAGACAAAAAAGCTTCCATTCATCTTTATTTAAAATGCAATTAGCTTGATTGCATGAGGCCATGAGATGTTGCTCAAGGTCATCCTTACGTGGATATGTTACAGCAAGCTAGAATGATTTTTAATAGGAATTAGATGTCAATGTGAACCGTTATACACACACAAAGATGTCAATGTAAACTTTACATATAGATATGTATTGAAGTTAATTGATGGATTATAATTAGAGAACCCATCTAATATATAAGAAAGAATTTTTTTTTAAATCGTGTTATTTAACATCTAGTTTTTTATTAAATCACATTACAATAAAGACATACAGTAATTTTATTAATTTTTTTTGAAAAAGATGATTCCATAACTTGACGAGAAAAAGGAAGACGACCTACTACAACAATAATGATGCATTTTTATTTGCAAGTTGGCTAGCTATCAAGTATCGATACATTAAATTACCTCATATATCTGTATTGGTATTATATATGATACTGTTATTTATTGATACAGTAAAGTATCAAAATATCATTTTTAAATTTAAAAAAAATTAAATTTTGATATATATATCCGGTACTTCTAAATTACGACCTAATACTCTTTAAGCTCAATTATCTCTTACTAAACCAAGTATATAAGCTATCTTTTTTCAAATGATAGTCGAGGATGATATTAATATTATACTAATTAGTGGGGACATGATAGTAGGCAATTAGGTATAGATAGAATAAAAGTAAAATTAATGAATATTTTTTGCATGGTATTACTATAAAAAAATAAAAAATTAATATTAAATTAGACTATCTAGATAAAATCTATATTGGCCAAATTAGTTATTAACAAATTTATTAAAAATATTATTATTTTTATAAATTTTTATTTTGGATAAAACGTGATTGTGTGTTTGCAAATGAGAAACCATTGCCACAAAATATGTCTATAGGAGAGCCCATATTGGAGCGTTTTTCCTATAAGCGCTTCAATAAATATAAGTGAAATATTTGTGGAGTGTTTATTGTAAAAAGTGCTCCGAAAAACTTATACATACGGGAGCGCTTCTTGTAAAAGTGCTCCAGTAGGCTAATTGAAAGAAATAAAAAAAAAAGTATGGGAGTGCTTGACAAATAAGCACTCCTGTAGGTTTAAATAATTTTTTTTTAAAAAAATCATTAGCCTGCCAAAATGCTAAACAATTAAGAAAAATATTCTAAGCCTTTTTATACACATATTTGTTACTAGCCATTATATTAGAATTCATGATCAAGATCTTCCACTTCCCATCCACTGCACACTTCTCCACGGTACATGATCCATATCCTTTCAAACATATATTGTTTCATTTCATAACATAAAATGATCTTGAGATTATATAAATAATTTAAAATTTGTAAATATGTTTTTACAATGAAATTTTGTAATTGTCAAAATAATAAACTTCAGGACTTATTAGGGTGAGTGGTAAATTAATAAATAAAATTTGTTTTAATAAATTTTAATTAAAAATAAGTTTTTATAATCTTTTTAGAATATTCCTAATGGAATTAACAGATTGGATTAGATTGTATGTTTTTAAAATAGAAGAGAAGTATATGTAATTAAGACAAAATAGAAGGGTAGTTAAAATATTTTACATAATATTGTATATTTATATATTTCCTTCATTTAAAAATATAAGGTATTTTTAACCGAATCTCACTTCTAATAAAGAAATTACTTATATTTAAACCAAAACTATTTTTTTATATTTACCCCTATTTAATAAAGTATTTTTTTAAAAAAAATATAAAGTAATTTATTCAATATGGGCACTTTTGAAAAAAAGTAATGATTACATCTTAAAAGACTCAAAATGTCTTACATTTTTTAATATCCAACCCGTCAAAAAATACCTTGCATTTTTAAACGGAGGGAGTATGATACTGTATATAAAAAAAATATTGGCCTTCTTCGAGGACTCCCACTAATTCTTTTTTCTTGATTGAGATACTATTCACTATAAAATTTCTTTGATATCAGGTATTATAACAAATCTTGCACCTTCTGCTAATCATCAAGGGGTCTTACTGCTTTTTAGATAGTGGAAACACATTAAGAAACACTTCTTTTGATGTAATTATATGTTATATAATTACTTCGTTCCAGTTTTCCATTACTCAACCAGAATACAAACAGAGCACAAACCACAAAAAAATAGCCACCAATAATAAAACCATTTTGGTCGAAGTTTTAGGGGTTATTTGAAACTGTTTTAATTTTATTGTTTTGAGAATTGATATTTACAGAATATATATATTCTTAGAATAAAAAAATAAAAATAAGTATCTTTTTATTCTTCCTTGTTCTCCAGAATAAGAATCCTAAAACATTTAAAAGTTGTTTTCATTTTTCTATTCTTCGTAACAATATTTTATTTTTTTTGTTCTCCAAAACACTTTTTAAAAACATGTTACCAAATAAATTTTTTTATTCTCTTATTCTGAAGAATAAAAAATTGTTCCCAGAATAAGTTTTCAAACAAGCCCTTACTTTTGCAACATCGATGCATGAAATTTTGCTGGCCACTTTTTCTAAGTTTTGCAATTTTTGGTGGCCTAGTTTGAAACTCTGAGCTCCCAAAAACTTGAAAACGAATCAACTGTTAGAATATTATTAAGTGTGTATTGAGCGGTGTCTCCATTTTTCTATCATGATGTAATTTCTTTTCTTTTGCTGCTACTATTACAATTGCTGCTGTTGATGTGGTGTTGTTTTGTCACATGTTTCATGTTGACCACAAATACTCTTTCCGTCCTTATATATAAAATATTTTTAAAAACTTATTTTGTCTCTAAATATAAGAAGTGACAATAATATTTTTGAGTAATTAGATAATTTTACTCTTGTCTTAAAAAATAGAATAAATCATTAATTGTATGTTTTTTCTACCATTATCATAATATTAATTATGATATTATTATAGGTAAAATTAAAAAATTATTATCTTTTTGTATGAGTTCAGCTAAATAATAAATATTTATTAATATATAAAATTTAATTAAAAATATTTTATATACAGAGACGGAGGAGGGGCTATGTGTTGTGACCTATAAATTCGTTCTCGGTTGAAATGTTTTCCCAAAAGATAGCATGAATTCTCGGACCACGACGGATTCTAGATATTAAGATTGTCAACCAATAGAAAAGAAAGGAAAGGAGAAAGAGAATATGCAAGCTAGTCATGTGCTGATGATAAGTTGATTTTGTATAAATGCAGGCAAAAAGCCCATATTCATAATCCACTGTGAAAACTTTTAATCATTAAAAATATTTTATGAAAAACCTACCTTTTTAATTAATTTAAATATTTACAGATTTAATTGTTTCTTATGGTTTATATAATTGGGTTAAAAGGTATTTTTACCCTTCAATTATTCACTTTAAAGCATATGGTATTTTAAACTTTTATGTGGCATAATTTTTCCCTTCAACGTTTGAAAATAGTGCACCCTATCATTAAAAAAAATTTAACTTAGATTGTTAGTTAACTTAAAAAAGTGTGAAAAAATATCTCAAAAATTATAAAAAAGGACTCATAGAATTACACCTAAGTACCTTATTAATATCAATTAAGTTCCCTGCATTAAATATAAATAATAGGATACAAATTTTATTTCTTTTTCACGTAAAAGGGAAAAATATGATTTGGACCAGCTATTATTTTATAGACTTAATTGATATTAATTTTTATAGGGTATTTATTTGCAATTTAACAGGTCTTTTTCTGTAACTTTTCAAGTCTTTTTTTTTGTAATTTTTCAGTTAACTAACGATTAAAATTAATGGTAGAGTACTCAACATACAATTCTTAAATGTTAAAGAAAAAAATTACACCACATATAAATTCTAAACAAATAGTTAAGAAGCAAAAATATTCTTTAATCCTTTTTATTTAGATAACCCTGATGCATGTAGTTGAAGGCTGTGTGGGATGATCTGCAGGAGACCTAAGTGGTTAGTTATACTTATTCGGCAAATTGTGTAAGTATCACACGTCAAATCACAGTATATCAAAATAACACGTAAAAAATAAATAAAGAAAATGATAGAAAAGCACAGCCCAATATAAAACTAGATTTTTCAAACAGAGTACTATTCATAAATCAGTAGTCAAATTTTCGGAATACATGTTGCTAGACTTGATTATATAATTAAATTTCTTAATTGTAATGAATTCAAACTACTATATTATATCAACCAAGTCATATCAAGCTTGCGGTCCATACGATACCTTGACACTTTTTATAATAGAAAGGTGGAACTAAACTCCCAAAGCGCATGTGTTCGTGTTCCTTTCTTTTCCCCCTATAAAATTGTAAAGTAAAGAAGACTACAATTTTTTTAACAAAGAAGCTTGATAGTATTTTTTTATGTAATGAAGCTTCTTCCCACACAAACACATTTTGTTGGATTATGATATCTGCAATTAATTGAGAATAAGATATTATGTTAAATTAAATAGTATTAATTTAATATATTTGATTAAATTAGTTTTAATCAATATCAAGAATGAAAATCAAGAATCGGATAGGGAAAGTTATAACGAAAGACCTGGAGAAAATAATATTTATCAGAAAGGATATTAAAAATAATTATTATTTAGAAGGACCAATATCAAAATGTAAATTTAAACATAGGATATTTTGCCTCTAATTATATATATCTTCGAATACATTTTTTTCTAACCACATTTCACACATTGTATTTGACAGTTATTTACAAAAACAATATATATATATATATATATATATATAACAAGGAGATGAAAGATAACAAGTTTGACGGAGATGAAAGATAACAAACTAAAACAAAACTAAATCAATACCTAAAAACCTGCAACAAGTTACAACCCTTGTGGATTGAGCAATTAATCAATTTTTTGGGACAACAAGTTACAACCTGTTTGGATTTAGTATAAATGTATAAATATTTTCAGAAATTTTTGGAATTTATTGCATATTTTTTTTAGATTTTATTGAATATTATTTTTTATTATCTAAAATCTATTTTCTAGTGATTTTATTATTTTATGTGCAGGTAACTTGGAATAATTAAATGTGCACAACATATATCAATTGGTCACCAAGAGAGACATTAGAGGAAAGAGAAAAAGTAAGAGGCAAAGTTGGAAAATCATTTTCTCCCATTTTCTCTCTGTTTTTTATTTTTATTTTTACCCCATGGCTTAGTTGGCTTTTCTTATTTTCTTCTCCATTAATTATTTACCAATTTATTAATTTTCCAGATGAAAAATGAATATTTTCTCCTAGAATTTCTTTTTTTTTTAATAAATCACGTTATGGCCATTCCTTCTCATTCCATTCATTATTCACGAGTCCAAGCCGTTCAAATTCATTGGCACGAAGCCAATTCTGATTGATTCCATTCTCGCAATTCACGAGCCACTCGCATTCACTTCTTGCTTCACATTCGAAAGAGACCGATTTCAGATTCACGTCCAGGTCAAATTCGGATCACTCACTCCCCAATCCACGAGCACTCAAATTCAATTGCGATCGCCCGTATCCTTCATTCCACTACAAATTCGGATTTTGCAAAGCATCATTTTCAACAATCACGATCGCACACTTTTCACTCTTGCTGTCAAGACTGAGCATTCATGGAGCTTTGATCGAATCTTGAGGATGCTTTCCATGAGTGGCTAAGTCTTCTATATTCCCAAGGAGAAGGAGGCCATATACTCATGAGCTTTGGATTTAAAAATTTCTTGTCCATTTCCTTCTACTTTCTATTGGATTTTGAGGTGGAATTTGGAACAAATGATTGTATCTTTCAATCCTTGTATCCTATGACAATTTTGCCACGCATATAGAAGGTGTTTAACGAATTGATTGAATGACTATGTTACGTTGTAGTTATTTTGATTTGAGTTACAATCTCTTGTTGCAATGATTGATGGTTTTCAATATGTGTTTGTGACTCACGTCGGTACATTATATATATATATATATATATATATTGATGGAGTAGTTTAAATCTCAATTCAATATAATTTTATTATGGTTGAGGCAAGACAGGGGTCATTTAATCAATCTTGCAAACTAATTGAGTGATTCTTGAGTATTCAAGTTGGTTAATATTTACTAAAAATTCATTAGTAATATTAGGCGGCTTAGTGCTAATAACTAGAGATCTCTAGGGTATTTTTAATTCAATTAAAGAGTAAGGAAATGAATTATGGATTTATAGTGAGGATTTTTTCTTTGACAGAATAGTGAGGATTGAGTGAGATAAATTCTCAAGAGAAGTTTCTTACCATTCATTACATTCACACTCTCTTCATGAATCATAAAATAAAACAAATATATATTAGCTATAGATTTAATTAGGAGTTACTAGGGATTATTTTTGCCTATCAACTTTACCCAAAAGATCACTAGATACTTTAAACTCAATTATGACTCAATTATATCCTCAAAGTTAAATATTCTTTCTCTTATCACCCTGACGTTAAAAATGCCAAATGTTTATTTATCATCAATAGATCCTACCATTTTTTTAATATATTTTTATTTTTTATTGTGTTAAATGTTATTTTCGCCCCTCAACTTTTTACCTTAAGGGTTAGTAAGTATCCTCAATTCAAATATTTTGTAGTAAAAAATATTAAAAAAATGAAATGTGAGGCTTGCTTATAGTGAAGAGGTAGTTAGTTAACATTGAGATGATGAGGGGATAGATTCTTTAATGTTAAGAGAAAAATTTGACCCATAATAAGTTTAGGGTGCCTAGTAATATTTCAAGTAAAGTTGAGAAACAAAAAATGATTCTTAACCATTTCATTAGTTTTTAGAAAGTTTGGGCAAACTCATTCCTTGCTTGTTTTGTTTTTAAAGTGATTTTAGCCATTTAGGACTTTAGAAGTATCAATTCCTTTAAAGAGGCCGATCTTTGTTTGACTACTATACACATGAGTGTTAAGTAGGTTAATTTGAGGCTAACGCCACTGTGACTTACTATTCTGGTTCTATTTAAAAATCACTTCTAACATGTTTCACCAGTATCAAGAAAAATTTTAAAACTCATTAACTTTGTCTTAAAATTTAATAAATTCTCAACTTTACCCCTATTAAATATACACTTTTAATAACATATTTTCTCTCTCCAACATTTAATGGAGGGTAAAAAAGAAAATTTTAATAAAAATTTAATGACATAATTTATAAATAGAATCAAAATATTTTTCTCTCTCTGCCCTGTAAATGGGAACAAAGGGAGTATCACTATTATGCCAATGTATTCTCATATCTTGAAATATCAGCAGCGCTCCACTTTTTTGGTTCAACATTTTAACGAGGTAATTGGGCTTTGTATGGCCCAATTTTTGATTAGCATTTTCATATTCATAATTGGGCTTTGTATGGCCCAATTAAGTTTTGGAAGCCCAATATCCCCTGACGTCCCATGCCAGCCGTACCTTATCATCACTTCCTTTATGCTCTATCGCCTGTCATTCCTTGTGTGCATTCTTTCTTCTTCCCTTTCCATCTCTCCCTAATCATTAATCTTATCATTAATTTCATTTTCAAGTGAAAAAATGACAAAAAAGGACCTTAAAAAGGAAAATAATAGCACTTAAAAGTAAAACACCCTCGAAAGACCAATTAAGGATCAGGGTCTTTTACTGAATTTTTCAATAAAGTTGATGGACCAAAGTATCTATTGCCTGCTAATGATTTATCATCATCGCTAATCATCTCGCAGGAGGAGAACAAAATTGGAAAGGTATTAGCACTTTAAGGAATGCAAACCCTATCTCTCATCTTTTATATGCAGAAGATTCAATCCTCTTTTTTGAATGAACTAGAAATAGTTTGGAAGAGGTTAACTTTGTTTTAGAAAATTTTTGCTAGTTATTGGGGCAGAAATCGACAAGCAGAAATCTTCTATTATCTTTAGTCCCAATGATAATGAAGTTGGCAAAGAAAATAGTGCTAAAATTTTTGGTGTTTCAATCTCAAAAAAATTAGGGAAATATCTGAGTATTTGGGTTGATTTGATAAAAAAACAAGTCTTTGCTCTACTTCCAATTGTTTCAAGCCATTGATAAAAGAAGCTTCCTAGAAAGTCAACCTTCTTTTACAAGCTTCAAGACTTACACTGGTTAAATCGGTCTTATCCGCTACAAACATCTATATCTTGTGTTAAGTTACCTATACATATTTATAAGAAAACTAATGCTAAATCAGTGACGAATCCAGAAATAAGTACATGGGAGGCCAAAATTAAAAGCTACTTAAAATATGGGGAGGCTAATACTAATTTTATAATTTTTACATGCAAAATTAAATTTTTTTTCAAAGAGGAGGTGAAATTGTGGGAGGGCCAGCAGCCCCCTGGGCCCCCCTTGCATTTGTCTAGTAAATGCATTGATTTTGTTTTTTGTTTTTGGAATTGATTCAAAAGATAAAAGAATGCACCATACAAATTAAAACACTTTCTTTAAACCTGTTGATTATGGAGGGCTTGGTTTAAGACTGACTCATTTGATGAATAAAGCCATACTTGCAAAATAGATTTGGAGATTGATAGATACCTATCAAGATTCCACGTCTTTGACACTTTAAGGTTTACATTCATCAATGTGGATGATCTTTCTTTAGTCAGGAAGCACTCTGAAACATCTTAGATGTGGAAAGGAATTCCAGATTGCTCTAACCTAATTACTTCAAAATTAAAATGGAGAGTTGGAAATGGCAACAAATCAACCTCAACAATCCTTTTTGAAAGCCTTGTTTTCCTGGTCCAAGAATTGAACCATGGCCAACCAAGAAAGTCTCAAACTTTATTACCACCTCCTCTATACCTTGGTATCCTTTAAAATGGAACAAACATTATAGTAAAACGTTTTATAATTTTTCTGCCTGTATCAATAAAATAAACTGATATAGCAAGGGAGCCCTTTAGGTAATTATCTTGTCAAAGAAGGCTTTTTTCAAGCTTTGACACAAGAAATTTTCATTGATAATCAATTTCCTTTCCCTTGAAAACTCTTTTGGAAACTAGATCTACATAGGAAATACCTCTAGCTCACACCGAAGGTATTTACCAGGGCCATTTAAGCTGATGATGTTTTAAAGCATCACCATTTGCAGAACAACACCAAGTGTGTTTTTGGTTGTGATGATGAAGAATCTATTAATCACATAATTGTTTCTTGCCCTTTTTCCCAGGAAATTTGGTTTGGTGCTTTATCGGTCAAAATTGATTATTGCTGCTTGAAAATAATTTCCAAAATTTTATGATTGTCCTGCTTCAAGGATAATCAAATTGACCTCTTCAAGCAAATCATCATTTTGATTTCACTTATTTGGAGGAAGAGAAATGCTTTTTTCATAATGGTAGTTATAGCCAATCAACTAATGTGATCCAAGAATTTCATCATCTCATTTATTTTTTTGGAGAATATTTGTAGGCCATATACCTTAAAGTTAGATGTTAACAAGTCTTAGCGGATATCTGGTTTATCATTAGTTAATAGCTGCAATCATCTCCTGTCAATAGGATGAGGTTTCTGGAGTAAGAAAATGAAGATCTTTGACTACTCAATTTGCTTGATTTCCATTTCCTTCTGAAATTCAATCATATACAGACAATTAATTAGAGAAAAAAAGAAAAAGAAAAAGAAAACAAGTATATAATTTTCCTTATTTATACAACTCTTGGCTTTGCTTCTCCATTTTATGGATCCTTGCTTATAGTGCCGATTATTAGCTTCCCCTTGAAGGTTTGCACATTTCTTGTCATCCGCGATTCCATCTTTAGATTCCAACAGTTGAAAAGCGAAGTTGTGTAGTTAATTTAGATATGTTCTCTTGCTTCAAATTTTCCATCATTTTACTTTTTTTATTTATTTGGCTTCTATGTGTTTCCCTTTCCCAGGTCCAGGCCCCTCTTAATCCAGAATTTTAATTTCTTTGGGGCTTTTTATGTACTTTTTTTTACTTTGTAGTTCTAGATATGATTGCAATGATATCATGTCTCTGATGGCTTCGACACTGTATTTTCCGCACACACATCAAGCTCGCTTTTTCAATAATATGCCCAAAAAAACAAAGATATGAAGCACTCACACACCTATATATACCAATTCCATCTCGTGGCGGACTTAATATTTGTTTGAATTTCAATTTATATTTGATAAATTATATTTAAAAATTTAATTATTTATTAAATTTGACAAAAGCACATTCCAAATATACTTAGGATATATTTTTTTAACAAGCCCTTAGAATCCTAGACCTGTGGTAGCGGAGGAGGTTTTTATTTTATTTTTTGGTAATGCTCAAGTGATATTATGATATATATCACGGGTAGCAAAGTTTAATTTACCCCAACCAGACCAATAAATAAAACTTTGTGAATTAGATTTGTTACACACGTAAGAGTTGAAAATTCGAAATACAACCACTTGTTTAAATAATGAAATCTATACTGCATGTGTTAACTTGATTTGCTAAAAAGATTTAAATAAGTATTTATCAAAAAAAAAATTTAAACAAGTTGAGTATACGAAGGTCAAAATTATTTGAATGATATAAGTATTGCATAAGGATAACACGCCTATAAATAGAAACAAATTAGGGAGAATGACGGTTAGATTATTGACAATTTTTTTTAAAAAATAAGTTACAAATATTGATCTAGATAATTGTAAATTCAGAAGTTTCAATTACAAATAAATATTTAAGTATCAAATATAATTATTAGATTGCAATAGGAATTTCTCTTTGTAATTGTTTTAATTAATATTTATAATTTATTTCTTAAAATTTTTTATCTGGAACCTGACTGTTATTAATTCATTCTTTTAGAACCTAATTGTTATTTTCTCAAGAAACTACTTGCCTTATCATTTATGGCTCACGAATAATACAATTTTCTATAAATTTAATAAATATAATGATGATGATATTGTTTAGAATTCAAATACAATAAATCATGCTTTAAGACAACAAAATGTATCTCTAATTAATAAAAATGCCTGTGAGCTCAAAAATAATTTAACTGAAAAATAAATGAAAATCAAAATAGTTTTAATAAAAAATATAAAAAATACATAATATGAAATAACTAAACATGAAATAAACTATATATAAATTATTTTAGTAGAAATAAAAAATTTTAAAAAAATATAAAATAACATTTCTTTATAGAGGTGAGTAATACAAGATTGAGAGGGTGCATCAGTGGATTTGGACTGTGAGTTCAAAATTACATTGATTTATAGGTCGCATTACATTGGGTTCAAAAAATGAAGATGATGAGTGGAGGCATGATACAAACTCCAAAATATATATATCCATGTAATTTTTTTTAATTTGAAAGGGGCATTCGCCATATGAAATATATAACCTAGAACCTTAGCTTCCTTTTTCAAAGAAGTGTATTGTGTCACTGAGTCAAGCTTTTGGCATCTGTGAAACTGTTAGTGCATGTTTAATATATGAAAAAATATTCTCTTAAAAGAAAATGAAAATTATATTTAGAAAAAATAGGATAAATTTATTTATCATTTTTTTAAGAAGCAATTTTTTATCGACCGAACATTGTACTAATCACGGCAATTAATCCTGGTCAAAGTTCTAGGCCAGTGGCTGGGCGTACTCCTACTTAAAGGATTTTTAATTTCCTTACAAGATTCAAATTTCAAAAACCCCTCAATTTTGCAGGTAAAGTTCTTTTTTTTGACTCAGTTCAAAGCCACCTAGTCGATTTCATTTTAGTGTTGAAAGCTTTCTAAAATTAATTTGTTTATAAAGTAATTTTAACTTATTACTACAAAAAAAAATAGTTTTTTCACATACAGAAACACAGGTAAGTTACAAAAAAGTAATTAAACGTATAATCTTACATGCTTAGTCGGATCACTTTTTCTTCTTTCAAAAATTTAAGAATTACTAAATTTTTTTATCTCGAGAATTGCCATACTTTATTAATTTCTCGATAAGTTATCTCGTAATAGAATTCATATATTAAGTAATATAAAAAAGTGGTAAGATGCTCCTTAGTTACTATTAGTTACTTTTAAAGTAAATTAGTTCATATATTAATTAATTTTACATTATTTAATGAAAATACAACTGCATTTTAATATTTAATAATACAAAAATATTAATTACTTACATATGAATATTAAAATAATACAGTAAACTTTTATTTTTAGAATCAGTCATAGGGAACCTGTGGAAGTTAGGTTTAGCCAAAAAAACCTAGTTCTTCAAGATGTGACGAACTAAAGTTTGAATCCATGTTGGAAGAGGTGCTCATTGCAATCAAAATAAAAGAATAAATTGTAGGAAAAAACTTATATACTTAGCAATTTACTTAATAGTCTTGTTTTTAATTAAATCAAGACATGTGAGTTTTTTTATAATTATTTATTTTATAACAAACTCTTGTTATTAATATTATTAAGACATTAAATTTCACTTGTCTTAATTTGATTGGATAAAAGTATACTAAATATATAAGATTAAGTACATAAACTTACCAAAAACTTACATCCTTAGCCTAATTATATACTAAAGTGTTTGTTTCTAATTAAATCAAAACGATGAACTTCTATAGATTATTTATTCTATAATAAACTTTGTTATTAATATTATTAATACATTAAGATCTATTTGTCTTGATTTGATCTGATAAAAGTATATTAAGTATACAAAGCTAAGTATACATGAGTCTTACCCTAAATTATAAGTTAAACACCCCTCCTTCAGTGCTCTATTTTCATTATTTCCTTTTTGATGCAGTGAACTAATTTAATGGCGCTTGGTTCAATTGGTTGAAGAAATAGTTGAATTAACTTATCCTAGGGTCTCAATCAAGTTCAAATCCTAGGCAGGGGTGAAGACAAAGGGGGCCAACAAGGGCTATAACCCTCCTAACTTTTTAACTTTTATCTTTGCAAAATATAAGGGTTATATATATTAGACCCTCTAAGTTAGCACATTAAATTGAAACCTTGAAACACTTGATGGAGTTCTCATTTTAATTTTATAATAATCTTTTATGCATACATGTATAGTCCAACTATTTCAATAGCCTGAAGATATAGTTGTTATATAATCTATCTATTGTCAATAATATAATGCTACAGTTGCTTTTAAAGCAGTAATATTATTTGATTTTGGTTTCATTTTATATTTGATGGAATAAATTACGAGAATTATTACTAATAAATTTTGTCAAGCATTGCAACAAAAATCTCAAGATATATTGAATGCTATGTGCTTGATATAATCATAAAATCACTTATTTAAAAGTTATGGTTAAGTTATGTTTTTCTAAAAATAACTTTTTTCTTATAATAACCAAGCTATTAAAATTTATTATATAAATAATTTTTATTATGATATACTTATATCTCATCGACATGAAGAATTTGTGACAATTGACCATCCTTACTATGTTGAGATATTTATTTACTATAATTATCAATTGAAAGAATTAAATAGTAAATTTAATAAGCAAGTACTATAGTTTTTTAGATTCAAGCAGAACTTTAAATTTCAAGGATGCATTTAAATCATTTAATGCTGATGGGGAAGATTAATTTTTTGCCAATTTAATGATAATTTATATTGAAAAAAATTGCTAAAATTTATTATAGACATGATAATTAATTATTATTATGTCATGAAAAATCAATACGCTAAAACTTAAAAAATAAAGGTACATATATATATATATATATATTTGTTAAAATATTCATGTTATGTTAGTGATATATATAAATTTAATTTTTTTGCAATTATCATATATATTTTGTCATATCGGCCCTATAATAAAATTTTCTAACTCTACCCCAAAGGCATCCTGAAGTACATTTAAGGATGTCGTTGGTAATAACAATCCTAACCAGTGAGCACAGGGGTAGGACTCATATGTGCCTAGTCCCAGAGATCCTAGTGTCTTAGTGCTACAGGGTGTTTTGATCCAGATACAGCCCCTTAATGCCTTTCGTAGGTAAATCTGGGCCAGTTTAGGATCCTCAACCCTTTAACACCTCAACCCATAGATCTCTGAGTATAGTAACATGGGCTCACATACATGGATCGTCAGTCAAATTCTTTTTGATGCACATGTTCTTTAGAGAGGCAAGTGCAGAGCATACTTGAATTTGGGTATGATAGAAGCAAGATATTAAAGAATGAAGCTTTCAAAAGATAGAAAGAGTTTAGAGAGACATAATTGAAGAACACACAAGTTATATTTCAAAACACGTTCTACCCTACAAGCAAACTAAGACCTCCTTATATAAACAAAGTATGTAAGATCAGGACAAACAGTGCATGATTACAAGTAGACAAACTATTTTTAAATTCCTAGTTAAAAAGTAAAAGTAAAAGTAAAAGTAGCATAACATGACTAAATGCAAACTGCTTTATCTAAAAGTCAAAAGTGACTTTTGACAAAATTACAAGATAAATACTTAAAGAAGATATGACTAAAAGTATTTTCCTTCTGTGATTAGTGCAAACTTTTGTGGATGCATTCCTGATCATATGATAGGTTGAGCTAACTTTTTTCTTCCTTTCGATATCATCTAGCGTGCAAACCATTCTTTCCATCGAAGGAGTTGGATTTTAGGGAGAATTTTTCTTGTTTTGATCAAGGATCTTTGGGAATGACGTGTTGTCCATTTCTACCATAAAATGATAGGCGTTGAGATGAAAGCTGAATTTTTCAATGCCATGTTTCACAGCTAGGACTTCTTTATAAGTTATGTGATAATGCTTTTTAGAGTCTTTGAATTCTTCGCTTGCATGACCACATAATGTCTTTTCCCATCTATTTCTTCAATAAGTAAAGCTCCCTAATAGTCATCACTCACATCAGTCTGTAGAATACATTATCCTTTGTTAAGAGTCTATAATAGAGGAGTGTTAACCTCTAGAAGTTCATGTTATTTCATCACATTTTCCTTAGATTCTAGTCTATTTTGGTTTATTTGTATATGTTTTTATTGCCCAATTTAAGAAAATGTACATTTTGTTTTGAGCTTGTATTCTTGGCTTTAATTTGATATTTTTAGCCTAATTTCATGTTATTTGATTAGAAGCATTTCTGGAGCTTTGTGGATGTTTTTGGAAGGCTTTTGGATGAAGAAATCAAGAGCAAAATGAATGATTTTTGTTAGCTGTAAAAACAGTGCAAAACTGCCAAAGTCATCTCAAAGTCGTGACTTTCGTTCGTGACTTTCGTCGCTGTTAGAAAAACGCTGCATCTCATTTATCAGAAATTAGTTGGCTAGGACACATATAAGCTTAGAGCTCGACCCAGAACGCATTCTTTAGACTTTTAGACACTTTTGGAGCTTGGTTGTGCTAGGGTTTGGGCATTGGAAGAGTTGGGATCAAGAGATTGAAGCTTTAAAGACATTTGGAGCTCATTTTCTTTGGTTTTTCTATTCCTCTTCCCTTTCCTCTCTTGTAATCTGAAATGGGTCCACTTATTTTGTATATTTGTAGCTTGTGGATGATTATGAGTAGCTAAATCCTTTGTTTTAGGATCATTTGGAACCCTTGTATGGATTAACACTATATTTCTCCTCTCTTTTTATGATTAATGATATATATGTGTTTATTTTACTCTTTCCTTAATGCTTCTACTTGATTGTCCACTATTTAGATGTTGGGTTCACTTAATTGATGTTTGAGAGGGCTAGGTTGAGTGTAGAACTTAGGTAAAATTGTGTAAGAACTTGATATTTGCATGTTGAATGGATGGTTTTGCTAATAAGATAGAGATATACTTGCTAGCCTTGCATAGCCACATTAGGGTTGGTGTTTAAAATTTAGTTTTATTAATTGTAATAAGAAATTGGGCAATTAATTTAACTAAACACTTGTTCATGACTTGAGAGAGCTTGTCCAAGTATTTTTAGAACCTTAGGTTAGCACTTATTTTCATTAAAAGCATTTATGAGAGGAGGTAATTTTGGTGTGATGAAATACAAGGGGGACAATTAATCCTAGATCTCAATTTGTGTTGGAAGTTTGTGAATCACTCACTTTCTTAATTTTCTAGTGTTAGTTTCATTTACAAAATCATTTTCACCTAACGTTGCGTAGCTCAACTTGATCGAATTTACTTAGTCTTTTGCTTGATCATTGCTTTTGAATAAATCTTTGAGGGAACGATACTTTACTTTCATTATATTATTTGTTACGATCCGTGCACTTGCGGTGAGCAACAAGGAGGATGTTGACAAATTTGTTTTAGGTGTTGGATAGCTTTTGTCTAACTAGGACCCCATGAAAGTGCATTTTTTCTTAAAAGTCTAGACAGCTGGTTGGTATGATGGGATACCTGAGGGATAAAATCTCTGATATAATTAACTATACCCAAAAACTATTGAATTTGAGTCTTGGATAAGTCTTTATCAGGAAAGTTTAGAAATTCCTCAGCAATGTGTGGGCTGGGTTGGTACTATCTATTTTATATGAGCATTTCCAAAAATTCTATTTGGGCTACACTAGTATATCCTTTCTAGGTAGAAAGCATGACCCCATACTGTTAAATTATCTCATAGAATCTAGTTAACAAATCTTTGTGTTTTTGTTCAGATTCTAAAAATAGTTGGATATCATTAATATATACTAGTGCATTGTCAATGATGGGTTTAAAGGTTCGGACCATAGCCTTTTGAAATAGAGATGGGGCAGTTTTAAGCCCAAAGGACATAACTTTTCATTGATACTATGCATTTGGGATACAAAAGGCTGTTTTGTTTCTATTTATAGGATCTATACCTAGTTGGCAAAATCTTACCTTGAGATCAAACTTAGACAATATTTTAGCTCACTTAAGATGGACCAATTGAGTATTGATCTTGAGTAGAGGGAACTTATCATCTTGAAGAAAAGTATTGAAAGGCTTGTAATCGATTACCAACCTCTTTTTCCCTTTTAGTTTCTTAGATCTTTTCTCAACATGAAAGGTTTGACATGCCCAATCTGACTTAGTTGGTTCAATATGACCTTGTTTGAGTAAAGCTGCACATTCTTCCCAAGATAGTACAAGATCTTTTGGATTCATCCTAGGATGAGATGCTTTAATGGGATTAGCATCCTCATTTTTCTTGAAGGGAAGTGTGATGAAAAATTCATTAATTTTTCATAAAAGGGATGGAAGCTAAAATTAATCATGGCTTTCATAGAAAAATTCAAGAAGTTAATCTCTAATAAATTTCATAGCCTGGTGGAGCTTTTTAAATTTCCATGATACTTGGAACATCAGTATATTCCTGGAAGAACTATTTGAATTGTATCCCTTTAAGGAGTATTTGTAGGCTGTTGGTTTGACGGTAGACGTCAAAACCTAAAAGGATATCCTTTACTGGAAGGTTGCTTCCAAGAATCTTTATCCAGAAGGTACATCTAAGGAAAAATATTATACTAATTTTTTGTCTGGTAATAAGATTTGTTTAAAATAACTTTCCATCAACGATGACAAAATGCTCATTGTGAGGAACCCATTCTTCTTTAGTAAGAATACGTGGTTTCATGACACTTCTAGAAAAACTAGTCTTTGTGAAGGCAATGATAGAGATAGGACATCATACTTGGATGGTAGGATTTTGATTTTCACATTAGGCTGTGGAAATTATGGAGGATGAGGTGGTTGGTTGAGGTTAATATGACCTATTGATGTTGGGTTTAAGGGAGATGAGCTAAGGTCTTGAATTGAGCTAGACCCAATAGTATATAAAGGGGGTATTTAGAGGGATAATGTTCTTCATCTGACTTATCATCTGATACAAGGAGAACATATCAGATATCTTCATCTCTTTTTAAATTGTTGTTTAAGAACTGATTCAACATCTTGATCATCTTCAAGGTAGATAATAGTCTTAAGGGACTATAACATCTTCGTATCCTTTTTAGACTTGTTAGGACACTGTTTAGCAAATTGCCCTTTTTCTCTAAAAATAAAACATCTGTCTAACTTCTTTAACTTTGAAGTTTGTCGTTTGAAGAACCTTATTAGTCATCTTTTTGGCCTAAAGGTTCTGCGCTTGTATTTGTAGAAATGAGTCTTCTTCTTGCAAGAGCAAATCTCATGCTCTTTTCATTTAATCTTCAAGTAAGGATTCTTACAAGCTGTTTGCAATCTTGGCTTTCCTATAAGCATGGACTTCAAAAATTATTGTTGTTCACATAGCTTTTCTAGAGTAGCCAAAGCTAATTGGTAAATTTCTCTAAGAGAGATTTGAGACATATCTTTCCTTAAAGCATTGATAGCTCTATGCAGTTGTAGTTGGAGTTCATCTGGCAAGGAGGCAATGAATGTATGCTTGAGATTAACATCATTTGCACCATTTAGCATATAGTATTTCTCAGACATTTGTTGAAAATGTTTCTGCAAGTCTTTTTGGTTAAGTGAATAACATTTCATTTCAAAGAACTCTTATCTGATTTGTCTATCAAAGAGATTAAAATACTCAAGGAATTCTTTGTGAATTATGCCAAGGAATGTAGAAGCATCAACTTGAGATTCTTGAATTTTGTCTTATTCACTCAAGCTTTGAAATCATTCTCTTAAGTTTTTGGTCATCCTTGAGAGAAACTCTAAGAGTGCTTCTCTTATAGTCATATCTATTCTAGCCATTTGTAAGTCAATCCAAGCATCAAATTCTTAGGGTCTTGCTCTCTACCTGTGAGGAGATAAATAATCAAAAGTAAACTAGGGACCAAAAGTAGGCTTAGAGCTGGTGGCATAAGGCATAGGTTCAGTAGGTATTTCTTTCATAATCCTTGATTCATTGTTAGGGTGCCTTTTATGATGGTCTTTATATGAGCTTCATGTTGGGCTTGAGTTTGAGGAGGAGGCTGAGGCTAGACCATTGCAATTTTTGATAAATCAACTAAATGTTGTCCTTCATCAGAGTCCGTATTCTTTGTAGATGTTTTAGAAGACACGGCTGATTCTGTACTTTCTTGATCTGAATAGACCTGATCGTATACAAATTTTCTAATAGAAGCAATTGTTCCTAAAAGGTTTAGGGGATCTTAAATCCATTTGAGTTTGTCAGCAGTTAAAGGTGGTTTAGATTTTAATGGTGACGATAAAGGTGTTCTAATGATCACTAGTTTTTCTAGTATTTTGGTAAAAGATAGGGAGGCTTGATAATCTTGAGGTTTTGTATAAGAGAGGCTTGGATGGAAAACTAATTTTTCTAGGTAAAGTACTAGTGACTTTGGTTTAGGAGTGGGTTTTTTCTGATCTTTTTTGAGAACAGGGTAATTCATTCTGAATACTTTACTATAATCAATCTTAGTTGGATAGGTTAGATGTATAGAAGTGTAAGTGGGGAATTGTCTGGATAAGGCTGGATGGGTTGGATTGGACTCATAAATAGTCTTTGATTGGTCTTGGGCTAAATATGCTTCTATCTACTATGGTTGTCTTTTTACTTCATAAATTTCTTTTTCTTTCTTGAAGTACTCAAGTCCAGCATATCCTTCTTTGATAAATCTGTGAAGTTCTACATCTAGTTTTGTATTTGTTTGCAGAGTCTGTGATATAAATTCTTTATCTAACCATCAATATGGTTAACTTGTAAAGACAAGTTTCTAGTTGTTGTTGTTAGGTGATCAAGCTTTGAATCTATCATGTGTAGGACTCTGTTTTGACTGACAGTATTTTGAGACTGTTAGTTTAGAACTTCTTTTACAGGTGAGATAGGCTTCAGAGTGCCTTGATGAGTTACTTCTTTTTGTGGGGCAAAAGGTCTGCTAGCAGCTTTTGTCTTGTCATCTGTCTTTCATTCAAAAGGAGGAAATTCTTCCTTATAGGGTCTTATTATTGCCATATAAGGTAGAGCTTGTACTTGTGCAGGTGAGAGTATTAGGATTATAGGTTTTGGGAATGGTGGAATTACTAGTTCTCCTTTCTCCAGATGAAGAAGATCTTCATGACCAAGTTTCTTAAGGAGTTTAAAAAGGGTACTTCTTTCAATAGGAGGATTTGGAAGTCCTACCCATTTTCTTTTTATATTCTACTTAGGGCCATGATCATTGTCATCTTGTGGAGGTCTTTTGTATTTGCATGACGATCTAGGTTGCTTAGACTTCCTAGTCTTTCTCCTTCTAGAATTGTAGTCTTCATCATCAGAATCATGCCAGAGGTGGCATTACTTTTACAATATATTAAATTTAATTTGTTTAAATTTAATGTTATAATGCATTAAATGAGAAATGGGGAATAAGTAAATAAGGAAAGTCCTGAAATAAAGAGAAAACATTCAGCACAATTTCATTGGTCTTTATATAGGATCTAGGTTATCTCCGAACTTTAATCTGATGGCATCTTAATTTAGGATAATATAATATAAAGTAGACCTATTAACTTAAGGAGGACCGACTCATAAACCTAAAAGCAAACAACCCTAGTCCAGATTCCATAGTATCTTTTTCAGAAATATTTAAATCCCATGATATCTTATCATCTTTTATTTTATTCATATATTTAGTTCTTTTTATTTTTTTAGTTTAATGAAAACAAAACAAGTGAAGAGGAATAAAGAATCATCGTGAGGATTCTTTGTGCCACAAATTGTCATTTTTATAATCATGATATGGTGCTCGCATCCTGGATACTTTGTAATATGTGCATGATAGGTTTCTTTTTTTAATATTTGTATTGGTAAGTTTTTCCTTCCTCACAAAACGACTCAAAATTTTCCTAGATTTCTACGAATACATCATTAATATATATTTATTTTATAGATCTCAACTGTACTTTTTGGGTATATCTTTTCACTTTGTACAGCTCGATAATATTAATCAAAGAGATGGTGGCTTTCATTTGACATGCATATAGGTTTCCGCTCTCCACCTCCAACTCTTGATCAAATTTAAATGATGATTAAACTTAAAATTAAACACTATTTTTAAAAAAAATATAACTACAACATTAAACAATAAAAAATGATTATTTAACTAGACCATTCAAATTAAATAAATATTTTTCAAATTGATGATAAAATAAATTTATTAAAAAAATTTGTTATTTTATTTTAATAAATAAAAAAATAAAACCTTTAAATCTAGTCTAGATTTGATTATAATTAGTTCCATAACTATAGTGTAAGGATACTAATTATAAAATATTTAAAATAAAGTAATTTTTTCTATTTTTCTGAACGGCAGTTTTAATTCATTCATTTAATATTTAACCATTTAAATTTATTTATTTTATTTTTGTTCAATATTTTCTTCGTCTCAAATTATAAGATAATTTAGACAAAATTTTACATATCAATAAAGCTCATTTAATACACTAAACAACTTTATTTTCTAAATTAAAAATATAAACTTTAAAAAATATTCTTCATTTAATACTCAATTTATGAAATAATATTGAAGAGAGAAAATATAATGGGAAGAATAATATTAAAAATGTATCATTAATAAAAAAATTTTTATGAAAGTATTTTATATTCTGAAATGTTGAATGTTTTCCAAAATATAATTTGAGACAGATGAAGCATTATAAAATATTAAATTTCAATAATTTAAACTAAAACACGCGGTATTATGTTTAAGATGCCACTTTGCATTTTAAATTATAGGTGTTCGTCTGTAAGAAAATGTCGGTCAGCTTTGGCCTTTGGGCTCGACTAGTTGTGTTATCGCATATTAATTACTTCTTACATAATATTTTAGAGTTAAAATTGTCCTTTAATTCTAAGTTTAATATTATTATACAGCATTTTAAATATGAATTATCTCGTAATTGATAATTTGATACTCGTGCAAGCGAGGTTGTTGACATCATAATCGGGAACACGCGCGTCTTCATGGATGATAATGCAGGGACGTGTATGACCCCCCCTTCTCAATTTGTGGGTCATTCCAACCTAGGAAAAGAACAATGACGTAAGCCCCACCATCATTTTCTCAGAGTTGAAATTGAAAACGTATTCTGCCTATTTGATTAGTTAAGGGTGATTAGTATTAATCATCTAATTATTTGGTATTCCTAAAATCTATATAAAAGGGTCATGTTTTATTCCATTGAGTTAAGAAGGTATATTATGTATAACCCCAGTCCCCACCCCACCCCAAATGGGAATTAGTTCTCATCACCCTTTAATTATGGGTAGGTCGATGTTGTTTATCTTTGTTGATAATGATTTCATGTTGAAATCAGTTTTGTTGTTAATCCATTTGATTTCATTCAAGTTATTGGATCGGTCATTGAAACCAAGTCAAAATACTCGTTACGTTTTTGGATCAATAGTCAAACCATTATATGAATTGTGATTCAACCAATCACAAATAAGTTGATATATTTTAAATAATATATGCTTAAATTAAATTATATATAATAATAAAAATGAATTTTAAATTTTAAATAAAATAATATAAAATAAAAAGGCAATATCCATAAATTTTCTATCATTTTTAATCCAATATATAGTTTTTTCATAATTTATAATAGAAAAAAATATAACTTTTGGTCCCTACACTTTGTTCACATTTTGTTATTAGTCTTTGCACTTTTTATTTAGTATTCTAGATCTCTACATTTTATTTTATTGTTTTAGGTCTCTCCATGAACAAAGTATTGGGACCTTGGAGAGACTTAAAATATCAAAAAAAAAAAAGTGCATGGACCAAAAGCAAAATACGAGCAAAATGTAGGAATTCAATTTTATGTTTTTCTTTATAATTTATAACTTTTTTTTAAAATATATATATACACACTCTATTCGTTCAAAAATGTAAGATATTTTTAATAGAATCTCACCTCCTAATAATGTTATCTTTTAATATTGACCCCTATTTAATATAAATTTAGCTTTAAAATAAATATAAAGTAATTTATTTATTAGGAACACTTCTAAAAAAATGCAACTAATGATTACACTTTAAAATACTAAAAAATATCTTACATTTTTAAATATCCAACCTTTAAAAAAATGCCTTACATTTTTTAATGGAGGAAGTATTTGTTGATTTTTTTTATTTTGAGAAAATTAATTATTTGATCTCTCAACTTTTAATACGATCATGACTTAGTCCTTCAAATTTAACTTGTCGAAATTCAATCCTTCAGCCTTGGCCTGTTTAAAAATTTAATCCTTGCCCTAAGTGAAACAGACTGGACTTACTTATGTGTCACAAATAATGCTCACATGGCAATCCACATCAGCAACCAACATTTGAAAAAAGTAAAATCACAAAAAGAAAAAGAAATCTGAAATTTGAAAAAAGAATAGAGACAGGTATTTTAAAATAAATGGACTCTGGAACATTTTGAACCAGCAAAGGAAAAAAAAGGCAGACCAAGTCTTTTTTGTTCGACGAAAAGAAAAAAGCCACGGAAGCATGCTGGGTAGAGGAGAGGAAAGAGAAGAAAGAGGGGAAGAGCCATTTCTATGAGTGGGAGGATAGAGATGTGTTGAGGAACTTTGAATCACCGGAATACTCGTCGATTTGGACTCGTCTCCACTTGTTTTTAATTTCAGATTTTATTCGTTTCTTGTGATTTTATTTATTGTTATTATTATTGTGATTTGGATGAGGATGCCATGCAACCATTATCTGTGACACATCAGTGGGTCCAGTCTGACTCACTCTTGGAAAGGATGAAATTTTTAAATGGACTAAATTTAAGGGATTAAGTTGGGATAAGTTAAACTTAAGAGAGTAAGTCACGACAAATTAAATTTAAAGAACTAAGCTATAATCAAGTTAAAAGTTGAAGGACCTAATAATTAATTTTTTTTATTTTTAATGCTTATTAGGTATAAAAATGAATAAATTGTAGTTTAGAAATATGAATTAATTTTTTTTCAAAAAAATAATAATAAGACCGGTCACTGACTTTTGACCAATTCGACCAATTCTCAAATTAGGTAATTTTTCTGCTGTAATTAAACTAGACTTAGTACCAGTTCCCAGTTTAATTAGGTCAAACCGCCTAGTCTAGTTCTCATAAGAAGACTGATAATCTACCATTCATTCACTCCATGCCACTAGCGATTAACAAGTCTTTTAATATTTAAACCGCGTGAACTTGATCCTCAACATATGTTGTTTTCAGATTTTGACCTGACAATCGCTGCTATTTTGCCGCGTCCGGCAAGCGAGATGCTCAAATAAACTAATAAAAATGAAGTGGTGGCTGGTGAAAGAGAAAGTGAATCTGGCTGTCCCAGAGCGAAACGAAAGGGCAGAGACCTGAGAGAGAGATGGACTCACTCTCTCCATTGGACTCATCTCCTCGCCTTCCCACTCTCTCTATATATACCCTTCATCCTTTCCTTACCCACACTTCATTCATATATTGTTTCGTTTCCATACTTGCATTCTTAACTTTGAAGTTCTTTTGGTCACTGTGTTCAACATTCTGAATCAATCGTGGGCGTCATTCTCCACCGGCCCTACAGGTAAACTCAGCTATATTAGTTTGATCTGACAGAAGCTGCTGATCACTTGTGCATCCATATTTCCTAGCTTTGTTTTGTGTGTGTGTGTGTGTGTGTGTTAATATGTATATATAACTTACTTCTTGAGCGCACACTCACAGTCTGCATACACAAGTCATTATTTTCATCTCTCATGCATGTATCGTACTTGTTCTTCATCGGTTCCAGAAACCCCATAATCCTGCCCTCATATTTCATAGCTGAGAGTGTGTTCTTGGTGTTTGTGTGTATGTTTCTCTTCTCGCTCTTTATTCGTAAGTCTCTCTCTTTTTCTTGATTGCTTGCGGGTGTCTCCACCTTTCACATCACATGCACTTCAGCTTTTGTACATCTCCCCACCCTCCCCCCCCCCCCAAAAAAAAAAAAAAAAAAACAGAGAGAACACCCCAGGACGTTGTGCAGCAACGTAACTAAGCGTGAATACTAATTTTATGTATAGAGAACGAAACTATCAAGCCCATAGATTAGCTATCCAGCCTCACTTTGTTAACAACTCTTTTGTAATCTTTGATCACCCTTCCTCTTTTATTGGAGATGGAGAATGAAGAAAGGCTTTAGGCTTCTTTTTAGTTTTATCGCCCATTGCATCTGTTTTTTCATTTAGTTAGTGAAGCATCCAGTTTCTATTAAAAAAAAAGAAGAGAACACATCATGGGATGCTCATCACCATGAATTTGCATCGTCCAGATTTAACATTTTTTAATTTTTATTTTTATTTATATTATATATTTATTAAAATAAAAATTTATAAATTTATTTAATAAATGGTTTATCATCAATTAGGATAGTACGTATTTAATTTAGATTATCTAATTTAATATTAAAATTTTAGAAAAATATAATCATCAGTTCTCATAGTTTCATCAAATTTTATTTTTAGTCCTTATAATTTTTTTCAGTCTCTATAATTTTAGAAAGATTAGGTGGTTTTTGTTTTTCAAATCTTTGTAGTTTCAATTCTTTCAGTAGTTTTAGTTTTTATAAGGATTGAAAAAAATGAGAAAAAACTACAGAGACTAAACACAAAATTCAATAAAATTTTGGGGATAAAAAATTATGTTTTCCTAAAATTTTTATCATTTTTATATATTAACTATCTAAATGTACTATGCATAGATCAAATTTAATATTGATTTTTTTATAATTTTAATAATTTTTTATTTTGATAAATACAATATTAAAATTAAAATATTTAATCTCTTAACTGGAACTTTTTAAAACAATATTTTTTATTACAAGTTAAAATTTTTGAATTTGGACATCTAAATAGTCAACATATAAAAAATATAAAAATTTTAATATTAAATTAGATCCTCAAATTAAATATGGACTAGATTAATCGTGAAAGGATTTATTAAAATTTTTTATAATTTATATAAATTTTTTATTTTAAAAATAATATAAAATAAAACATAGATGGCCTAGATTTCATTATCCTGGTGATCAGATGAGCACCGAACACAAATCCGAACACAATCAGAGGACGTTTGAACAAAACAAATATTAGTGAAATCAACATAATATCTTAAACCTAAAACCTATCTTAAAATATTGAGTTTATGAATCTTTCTTTTCATATATTTTTATATTCTCCACTTTTATTCATTAATAACAACTAAAGAATAAAATACATTCATTATTATCACCTTTATTCTTTTCCATTAATCTACATTTATGATTATGACAAAGAAAGGACCCTTAGCTCTGATTCATTCAACATTTCTAGCTAGCCTAATTACATGTCATGTATCATATCAATTCTTTCATTTCTAGCAGTTTCACTATTATAATTAT
Organism: Prosopis cineraria; assembly: GCF_029017545.1. NCBI lineage: Eukaryota > Viridiplantae > Streptophyta > Magnoliopsida > Fabales > Fabaceae > Prosopis > Prosopis cineraria. Next base: position 19,660,021 of record NW_026555340.1, on the reverse strand, counting down.
AGTTAGCCTAATATTCTCTCTGTTAAAAAATATAAGGCAATTTAATTGAACTGAAAAATATTTGTACACGACTAATTTATCTATCAATACTTAATAATTGCCAAATTAATAGAAACTAAATAAAAAATAGCTACAGGGATACTACAAGCGACAGAACCCTTAAAGAAAACATAACGAACCAGAAACATATATGAATTAAGGGAATAAAATGGAAAGTACCTCTAAGCGGTCCAATAGATTTTCAGATACGGTATTGACGAAAGAATCTTTTGGGCGCATCAACCAAGCAGCTCTGTCTCGCTACATAGCAGAACCAATTATAACTATCTTTAAAGTGAGAACGCTCTAGAATATTGAGACATTTATTTCACAGAAAGTCTAAGGCATGTTCGCATCCAAATTATTGAACCAAAAACCTGTGTATGCTTAGCTTGCCAGTCAAAGCTCTTGGCCTTAGAACTCAAAATCGCATCGCCATTATATTGTCTAAGTAGAACGGAGCAGAGGAGAAAGTACCAAATGGCCCATTCTTCCTTCTCCAAAACTGAAGGGACAATAAGACAACGACAGCTGGAGGCGGCAGACCTAAGGGACAAAAGCGAGCTGGGAAGCGAATGATGAAGGGAGAGCCTTGTTTGTATTGTTTCTCTTCTCCACCTTCTTCCTTCTCTTTGAAGGGAGAGTCCTTCTCTCATTTGTCCCTTCTCCATCTTCTTCCCTCTTAACTAATCACCATATTTTAATTATTTTGGTGGCGGCAGCACCACTAAGCCATGCCTCTATTCAAAACTCCATTCAAATGTTTACTCCTTCAAGTTCACTCCCTTCTATGAGAACCGCGTCATTGTTGCCATCACGCGCCCAAAACTTCAGCGTCCTCCAAAAGGGCTTGTTGAATCCCATCACTTGAGGTATTGTCTAGTTTGTTTTGCGAAAACCATTCCTGTTTCCTTCAAATAATAATGGTTTCGATGATACATTATTGTGATTACTGAGATTGGGTAAATTTGTTGGGAGTACTGAAAAGGGGAATGTTCAGTTATCTTTGGAAAACTTCGGTTTTACAACTCGCTTGGTAAATATGTTGTTTGTTTGATTTATTTTCCCCTTTGGTTTTGCTTTCACAGCGTTCAGTAGTGAGGAATCAACTCCCTTTTTTTTTTTTTTTAGGTTTTCATGGTTCTGAAACTATAATAGCTATAATAGCTATGTTTTTCCACTTATTTACATATTTGCCACTAAATCTATTATTACCACAATTATATTGAAAATTGTGTCGTTAAGATTATATTTTACATTAGTGTAAAGAATTTGTGATAATTGAGCATTATTACTATGTTGATATATTTATTTATTACAATTATTAATTGAAAGAATTAAATAGTAAATGCAATAAGCAATAGAGCTTTTTTAGATTGAATGAAACTTTAAATCTCAAGGATATATTTAAATCATTAATGCTGATGGGAAAGATAAATTTTTCACCAATTTAATGATAGTTATACTGAAAAGGAAATCGCTAAAATTTTTTATCATGGGCATGATAATTAATTATTCTTATGCCGTGAAAAATGGATAAGCAAAACTTAAAAAAATAAAATATATATTTATTTTTGTTATATATATATATATAAATGTAAATATTACGTTAAAATATTCATATTATGTTAGTGATATATATATAAATTTAACTTTTCTTCAATTATTATATATACTTTGTCATGTCAGTCCTCTCAATAAAATTTTCTAGTATCACCTCTAATCCTAAGACATACAATCGTGTTAAAAAAATATGTCAAAGGCATCCCTACATACTCTTAAGCATGCCATTGGTAATAACAATCTCAAACTACAGGGATTCGGAGCGCCCCTAAATTTTCCAAAATACTAGGCAATAGAAAATAAAAATAAAATTTAATAATTTATAGTTATCTATTTATTATAACTTAATATTTCTAACTTACAAAAAAAATTAACATTACTTTTATAATATATTAAATTTCATTCGTTTACGTTTAATGTTATAATACATCAAATGAGAGATAGGGAATAAGTAAATAAGGAAAATCCGGAAATAAAGAGAAAACATTCAGCACAATTTCATTGGTCTATAGGATCTAGGTTATCTCCGGACTTTAATCTGATGGAATCTTAATTTAGGATAATGTAATATAAAGTAGACCTATTTTGTATTAATTAACTTAAGGACGGACTCATGAACCTAAAAGCAAACAACCCTAGTCCAGATTCTTAGTATCTTTTTTCAGAAATATTTAAATCTCACAGTCTGTTATCATCTTTTATTTTATACATATATTCTCTTCTTTTAAATTTTTTTAGTTTAATGAAAACAAAACAAGTGAAGAGGAATAAAGAATTATCATGAGGATTCTTTATGCCACCAAATTATCGTGTTTATAATCATGATATGGTGCTCGCATCCTGTTTACTTTGTAATATGTGCATGATATGTTTGTCTTTTAACATTTGTATTTGTAAGTTTTCTTTCGCCACTCAAAACGACTCAAAATTTTCATGGTTTTCGACGAATGCGTCATTAATATATATTTATTTTTATAGATCTGAACTGTACTTTTGGGTATCTCCTTTCCTTTTTTTTTTTTTTCCTTGGCCAGATTTGGGTCTCTCCTTTCACTTCGTACAGTTGGACACTATTAATCAAAGGATGGTGGCTTTCATATGACATGCATATTGGTTTCCAGTCTTCGCCTCCAACTATTGATCAAATTTAAATGATGATTAAAATTAATATTAAACACTATTTTAAAAAATATATAACTATGATGATTTAACTAGACCATTCAAATTAAATCAATATTGTTCAAATTAATGATAAAATAAATTTATTAAAAAAATTATTTTATTTCAATAAATAAAAATAAAAATAAAACCTTTAAATCTAGTCCGTCTAGATTTTAATTTAGACGATCTAGACCTGATTAGCCTGATGAAATTAGTTCCATAACAATAGTGTAAGGATACTATAGTAATTTTTTTCTGTTTTTAATTGTTATTTAATATTTCTTTCGTCTCAAATTATAAGACAATTTTAGATAAAATCTCACTTGCTAATAAAGCTCATTTAATACAATATACAACTTTATTTTTTCAAATTAAAAATATAAACTTTTAAAAATGTCATTCATTTAATACTCCATTTATAAAAAAAATATTGAAGAGAGAAAATATAATGAGAAGGGCAATATTAAAAAAGTATTATGAATAAAACTTCATTTTTTTCAAAGTGTCTTATATGTTGGAAAATTAAATTTTCTCCAACATATATAATTTAGAACAGAGGTAGTATTATAAAATATTAAATTTCAATAATTTAAACTAAAACACGCGGTATTATGTTTAAGATGCCACACTGCATTTTAAATTATAGGTGTTCGTCTGTAAGAAAATGTCCGCCAGCTTTGACCTTTGGGGAATTGTTGTGTTATCACATGTTAGTTACTTCTTACATAATATTTTTTGTAGTTAAAATTGTCCTTTAATTCTAATAAGTTTAATATTATTATACAGCATTTAAATTATGAATTATCTTGTAATTGATAATTTGATACTTGTGCAAGCGAGGTTGTTGACATCGTAATCGGGAACACAAGCGTCTTTATGGATGATAATGCAGGGATATGTACCCTCCTCCCCAACCCTCAATTTGTGGGTCATTCAAACTTAGCAAAGCAAAAGAACAGTGACGTAAGCCCACCATCATTTTCTCAGATTTGAAATTGAAAACATATTCTGCCTATTTGATTAGTTAAGGGTGATTAGTATTAATCATCTAATTAGTTGGTGTTCTTGAAATCTATATAAAAGGGTCATGTATTATTGCACTGAGTTAAGAAGGCATATTATGTATAACCCCACCCCACCCCAAATGGGAATTAGTTCTCATCACCCTTTAATTAAGGGTAGGTCGATGTTGTTTATCTTTATTGATAATGATTTCATGTTGAAATCAGTTTTGTTGTTAATCCATTTTATTTCATTCAAGTTAACACTGTCATCTAATTTCTCTTTGACTTTTCTCTCGGTTCCTTAATCTCAAGCTATACATTTTTCATTTCAGTCTTCATATGTAGGTAATTTACCATATCAGATCGGTCACAATCAAAATATTCGTTACGTTGTTGGTTCAATAGTCAGAACATTATATGAATTGTGGTTCAGCCAATCATAAATAAGTTGATATATTTTAAATAATATATGCTTAAATTAAAAATAATTATATATAATAATAAAAATGAATTTTAAATTTCAGATAAAATAATATAAAATAAAAAGGTAATATCCATAAATTTTCTATCATTTTTAATCCAATATATAGTTATCTCATAATTTATAATTTATAAATTTAAAATATATGCATACTTTATTTGTTCAGAAACATAAAATATTTTTAATAGAATCTCACCTTCTAATAATATTATCTTTTCATATTTACTTTTATTTAATAAAGGTTTCACTCTAAAATAGATATAAAGTGATTTATTCATTAGGAGCACTTCTAAAAAATTGCAGTTAATGATTATATCTTAAAATACTAAAAATATTTTACATTTTTGAATATTCAACCTTTCAAAAAATACTTTACATTTTTTAACGGATGGAGTATTTGATGATTTTTTTTTTTGAGAAAATTAATTATTTGATGCCTCAACTTTTCACATGGTTATGATTCAGTCTCTCAAATTTAACTCGTTGAAACTCGGTCCTTTTACCTTGGCTAGTTTAAAAATTTAATCCTTGCTCTAAGTGAAACAGACTGGACTTACTTATGTGTCACAAATAATGCTTACATGGCAATCCACATCAGCAAGCAACATTTGAAAAAAAAAATAAAATCACAAAAAATAAAAGAAATCTGAATGTTTTTTTTTTTTAAAAAAAGAATAGAGACAGGTATGGACTCTGGAACATTTTGAACCAGCAAAGGAAAAAAAGGCAGACCAAGTCTTTTTTGTTCGATGGAAGGAAAAAAGCCGCGAAAGCGTGCTGGGTAGAGGAGAGGAAAGAGAAGAAAGAGGGGAAGAGCCATTTCTATGAGTGGGAGGATAGAGATGTGTTGAGGAACTTTGAATCACCGGAATACTCGTCGATGACCATGAGAGAGTCGTCGCCGTTGCATCGGGTAGTGACGACTAATGGCGGAAGAGATTAGAGGAGGGTAGAACTTTCATCCATCGTCAGTGCTCTATACCTTTTTTTTTTTTTCCTCCTTGTTCGATTCGGACTCGTCCCCACTTGTTTTTAATTTCAGATTTTATTCGTTTCTTATTATTATTATTATTATTGTGATTTGGATGAGGATGCCATGTAACCATTATCTGTGACACATCATTAAGTCCAGTCTGACTTCTTGGAAAGGATGAAATTTTTAAATGGATTAAACTTTAAGGGATTAAGTTGGGATAAGTTAAATTTAAGAGAGTAAGTCACGACAAATTAAATTTAAAGGACTGAGTTATAATTAAATTAAAAGTTGAAGGATTAAATAATTAATTTTATTTTTTATTTTTTATTTTTAATGCTTATTAGGTATAAAAATGAATAAATTGTAGTTTAGAAATATGAATTAATTTTTTTTTCAAAAAAATAATAATAAGACCGGTTCGATGACTTTTGACCAATTCGACCAATTCTCAGATTAGGTGATTTTTCTGCTGTAATTAAACTAGACTTAGTACCAGTTCCCAGTTTAATTAGGTCGAACCGCCTAGTCTAGTTCTCATAAGAAGACTGATAATCTACAATTCGCTCTGTGCCACTAGCGATTAACAAGTCTTTTAATATTTTAATATTTAAACCGCGTGAACTTGATCCTCAACATATGTTGTTTTCAGATTTTGACCTCACAATCGCTGCTATTTTGCCGCATCCGGCAAGCGAGATGCTCAAATAAACTAATAAAAATGAAGCGGCGGCTGGTGAAAGAGAAAGTGAATCTGGCTGTCCCAGAGCGAAACGAAAGGGCAGAGACCTGAGAGAGAGATGGACTCACTCTCTCCATTGGACTCATCTCCTCGCCTTCCCACTCTCTCTATATATACCCTTCATCCTTTCCTTACCCACACTTCATTCATATATTGTTTCGTTTCCATACTTGCATTCTTAACTTTGAAGTTCTTTAGGTCACTGTGTTCAACATTCTGAATCAATCGTGGGCGTCATTCTCCGCCGCCCCTACAGGTAAACTCAGCTATATTAGTTTGATCTGACAGAAGCTGCTGATCACTTGTGCATCTATATTTCGTAGCTTTGTTATATATATATATATATATATATAACTTACTTCTTTAGCGCGCACTCACAGTCTGCATACACAAGCCATTATTTTCATCTCTCATCTCGTGCATTATCGTACGTGTTCTTCATCAGTTCCAGAAACCCCATAATCCTGCACTCATTTTTCATAGCTGAGAGTGTATTCTTGGTGTTTGTGTGTTTGTTTCTCTCTCTGTATTCGCAAGTCTCTCTCTTTTTCTTGATTGCCTACGTGTGTCTCCTCCTTTCACATCACACGCACTTCAGCTCTTGTACATCCCGAAAAAAGAATAGAACACACCAGGACGTTGTGCAGCAACGTAATTTGTGAATATTAATTTTATGTATAGAGAACAGAACTATCAAGCCCATAGATTACCTAGCCAGGCTCACTTTGTCAACAACTCTTTTGTAATCTTTGATCATCCTTCCTCTTTTATTGGAGATCGAGAATGAAGAAAGACTTTAGGCTTCTTTTTAGTTTTTCTCGCCCGTTGCATCTGTTTTTTCATTTAGTTAATGAAGCATCCAGTTTCTATTAAAAAAAAAGAAAGAAAAAAAAGAAGAGAACACATCATGGGATGCTCATCACCATGAATTTGCATCGTCCAGATTTAACATTTTTTAATTTATATTTATATTTATATTATATATTTATTAAAATAAAAATTTATAAATTTATTTAATAAATGGTTTATCATCAATTAGGATAGTATATATTTAATTTGGATTTTTCAATTTAATATTAAAATTTTAGTCCCTATAGTTTTAGAAAGATTGGGTGGCCTTTGTTTTTCAAATCCTTATATTTTCAATTTTTTTAGTATTTTTAGTCCTTATAAGGACTAAAAACAATGGGAAAAAACTACAGGGACTAAATGCAAAATTTGATAAAATTATAGAGACCAAAGATTATGTTTTTCTTAAAATTTTTATAATTTTTATATATTAACTATCAAATATAATATGCATAGACCGAATTTAATATTAAATTTTTTATAATTTTTTTATTTTGATAAATACAATATTAAAAATTAAAATATTTAATCTCTCAACTGGAATTTTTTAAAACAATATTTTTTATTACAAGTTAAAATTTTTGAATTTGGACTATGCAAAGTATATTTGAATAGTCAATATTTAAAAAATATAAAATTTTTAATATTAAATTAGATTCTCAAATTAAACACGGACTAGATTAATCATGAAAGGATTTATTAATTTTTTTATAATTTATATAAAATTTTTATTTAAAAAATAATATAAAATAAAACCTATCTAAAAATATTGAGTTTATGAATCTTTCTTTTCATATACTCCTTTTGATCCTATTTAAAGGGCAGAGAAAAAAAAAATTTTTGGTCCAATTTATAAGTCACTCCATTAATTTTTTATCATAAATTTTCTTTTTTACCCTCTATTAAATGTTGGAGAGGAAAAATATGTTATTAAAGGTGTATATTTAATAATGATAAAGTTAAGAACTTATTAAATTTTAAGTCAGAATTAATGAGTTTTAAGGTTTTTCTTAATATTAGTCAGACATGTTGGAAGTGACTTATAAATAGGATCAAAGTAGTATCTATTATATTCTCCACTTTCATTCATTATTAGCAACTAAAGAATAAAATAAATTCATTGTTATCACCTTTATTCTTTTCCATTAATCTACATTTATTACTATTACAACGAAAGGACCCTAACCTCTGATTCATTCAACATTTCTTGCTAGTCTAATTACATGCTATGTATCATATCAATTCTTTCATTTCTAGCAATTTCACTATTATAATTATATAAAATAATAATTATGTGAGTTCATTATTCGTTATGCATGCAGGATGAATTCAAATAATTGGAAGGGAAAAAAGACCGTTATTGGAGATTATCTTGGGTATGGTTCAACATATACCTCCAAATCCAACAACAACAACAATGATGGAAATAATTCATCAAAGGGCTCAAGCTCGTCCAAGGGAAGCACCAAGAATTTAAATATCATTGGGGAAAGCCTGGGCTATGCGTCTCTACTACCAACAAAAAAGTGAAATTAATGGTTCTGAGATTAAGTAACAGTGGCGCCTCTCGACTTGTTTTTCCATTTAAACCATTATTGCCCCAACCTCCATGATCACTTCAGTCTCAGGCTTCCGAATTAAAACTACTATGCAATGACATTGATGATTTTTGTTTTATCAAGATCATCGATTACTTAGTTTTCCTTTGATTTGAATATATGTTATCTTTTATTATAGATTACTATATTATCTTTTTAATTATCCTGAAATATTTGCACTTAATAATTAGGATTTCTAGATCGAATATTATCACTTTTAATGCTTTGATTTTTAGAATTACGTTAAGATTTATAAATAATAATAAGGCCTTTACGTATCTGTTATATATGCTAGACTTTTTGAATGAACTGAATTCCATTCGCTCTTTGCTATTTAATCCTTTCTATCCGCTCCCTTCTCTATATTATCTTCTCCCTTTCTCATTCTCAGCATCAAACATCTTCACTTTTTTTTTTTATTTTCACTTGTTTCTTTGTGTGTGAGAGAGAGAGACAGAGATCTAAATTAGAGAAATGTGAAGAATGCAAATTTCTCTACACGTCTCCACCACCACATTCTTAGTTTGTCTGTCGCTATGACTATTGCTGTTGCTACTACAACTTTTATTATATACTCAAAATTAGAGTATTGACTTTTTTTTTTTTTGGGAAATGACATGATTTCTTAATTATTTTCATTTACATAGTGAGAGTGAGAGGGAGATACATCAGTAATTTGAGTTCATTTCTCTACCCTCCCCACACTAACCCCCTCGTATTTTATTTTTTTTTTAAAAACTAACCTCTCCAGTGACAAGTTGCATTTTGGATTATTTTGACAAGTTGTAGTTTAAATTTTGACATGTCATCCATAGCAATTAATATTAGTTAAGCATTTGCGGGTGGGGCATCGTACTCTCTCTCTCTCTCTTTGCGCCCTCACATGCATAGCTACATACATATGCATGCTTTACCCATTAAAATTTGCAATGATTTAAGAAAATATGAAGGATTAAATTGATAAAAAAATTTAAAAGACTAAATTGATAATTGAGACAAATAAGAAGGACTAAAGATTTCCTTATCATATATTATTTGTTGATATTGATGCTCTTATGTGTCAGTGGCGCCCTTCCCTCTATATATATATATATATACACTTATTAATTAATTAGTTTCACATTACTTCATTTCACTTGCAGTTGTCATCTAAACAGCACCATACCACGTATAGAGATATTTTATAATATGAATATGCAGTAAGTCAATATAATTGCTTCATTTGGCAAACAAAAATATCATTACATCATGTGCGTGCGTGCGTGCCAAAAACATGTGCTTCTATGTGATTTACTTATTTGAATAAAGTTTAGGTTTTCATAGTTGACATGTTCTTTCCATGGTTCCCCCCCCCCCCCCGGGCTACCAAGCCTGTATATCCTTTTGCTAACAATAGATCTATATCCCTTCATGGGCTTAATTATTGGGCCCACTGATATAATTTTTTCTGAATACAATCTCCAATAATAGTAACTATACTGTACTACTTTTGAAAAATCGCGCACTTCAATTATTTTGGGACAAAGTATCCTAAGCTATAATTACTATAATTTTGTAATGTCTTGATCTTAAAATGAAATAAAATTCACATTTTATATTACAAACAAATAAGGAAGATCAATTTTATTGAGAAAAAATATTTTAAGTACAAAATTCAGAAATTAATTATTCTCAAAAGAACCTCAAATTTGAGAAATTATTATGAAAAACTAAGATCTTTCCTCGCAAAAAGTTGAAACGCATTGTGACCAAATTAAATTGTCCTTCTGTTAAATTTTTATTGTTATGAGAGCTAAAAATTTGAACTGACACTTGTAAATTTTGAAGAAGGGAAATAAATAAAATAGATATTATCAATATCATCACGACAATTGCCATTTCTCATGGCCAGATGTTAATTAGATGGAAAGCTATCTTTCAAATTAGAAATCGAATTACAAGTTTATGGAGTTTAACCCACAAAAAATGTGAGTAACTTTTTTTTTTTTGGGGACAATGTGTGAATAACTTTATTTTTGTCTTGATTGCTGGTCTTGAAGTTGAGAGCAGTTCTATTAAGGACGACTTCAGAAGGTTTTCTCCTAAGAATGAACAAATTAGTGCTACTTTTGTAAAGGTTGGTAATAGGCAACAAATAAAACATAAAATGTTTCTTTTAAATTTTTTTTCTTTCGTAATATTTACTCATTGTTACGTCTTGAATTCCTAAAAACTATATCACTTTCTTTTTTTTCTTTGATAATTTTTTGCAGTTTTTGCTAATTTATAAATTAGATGAATTTAAAAAGAGTAATTAAAGGAGTAAATTAACCCCTAAACTATATGTTCAGGAGTGTTGAGAATTTTAAACTTATTTTTTATGTAATGTTTTCCTTCAATTTTTTTTAAAAAAGGTGCAGTTTAGTATTTATCATTAACAAAAGTTTACTTTAATTGTTAGTCAATTTTTTTGTCAACTAACAGTTAAATTTAACTTCGGTTAATGATAGAGCTAGATTATTTTGTTTTTAAAGGTTAAAGAAGAATATTACACTAAAAATAAATTTAGATTCCAATCATTCTTGGACTTAGAATTTAAGGATCAATTTTCTCTTTTATCCTTTCAAAATTACTTTGAAAATTATCTTTATATATAATATGTTCCTCTACAATACACAGTAGCGGTGTTCGAAAAATGGTTTGTTACTTTTTACTTTCAAAAGAAGTGTAGGTTCAAATTTTACACTATGAAATTACTAAAGTTAGAGACAATACTTTTTCATAGTTACGGTGTGGAAACATTTTTGAACTATTATTATAAAGTAAAAATGTTATTGTGTAACCACCGACACTTATCCATTATTGGTCCTTATAATACAAGATTCTTTCCAAAATTAATGAAATATATATGACTCATTTTTCTAGAATTAATCACGCCTTCTTCACTCTTAGCTTAAATAATGACACCTTCCATATCTCTTCCCAATCTTTAATTCTTGCCCTTGTGCTCGTTTAGAAAATTTTGGAGAACTACTACAATATATATATATATATATATATAAAAGTAAATTTAGAACATAGATGTAAACTCAAAATGTAGGCTCGGATTGTAAACCCTTAAGAGTTTAACTCTATTAATTAATTGCCTTTAAAAGTATATGATCAAATAATTAAATATAAACTATTTCAAATATAAGTCATTGAAATTAAATCTATCTACATTCATAGACTATTATACTCAACATAGAAATTTTTAAATATTGCAACTTATTTTTGGTTTTTTTGTTTTCTTTTTTATTAATGTTATTTTTTGTTTTTTCTTTGAGTTTTAGTTTTCGTTGAATTTAGATCTTACCTCTTCTATGAACCAAATTTCATGCAGTATATATCTATCTTGCTCAATAAGTTTATGAGTAGATTGACATAATTTTATAAGTTAGAAATATAAAAAGGATAAATTCAGAGAGTTAACTCTTGAGTTTAATTGAGTTTTATCTAGTCCAAATTTATAAGCGAGTTAATACAATTTTATAAGTTAAAAATATAAAAACGTTAAACTTATAGAGTCAATTCAAGAGTTTGACAACATTATATATATATATATATATATAAAAGCACTATTTATATTTTTATTGGTGTTATGAAGAATAAATTAATTTCAATGCTTCCTATGACTTGGTAATTGGACCAAATTGTAATAGAATAAATCTATTTCATTTTTATAATTTAATATTTTTTTAGCAAAAGAATAATTGTATTATATGCAAACAAAGAAAGTTCCCGAGCAAACAAGAACAAAGAAAAACAACAGAACGTCAAAAGACCCTAACCATCAACAATGAGAAAACGAGACACCTACAGCCAATACCTTGGAGATTGAAAGACTAGTTTCTTGTCTACCATGTTGGGGGGGAATATAGGCGTTTGGGGCGAATAATGTGCTTCCCTCTAATATCTTTTTAATATTTTTTGACATTGTAAAAAATACAAATCGAGTTGGAACTTCAAAAGTATCATATATAATGTCTTTTATTTTATGAAAGAACTAATGAACTAGAGAAAAAAAAAGTGAAACGGAAAGAGCAGAAATGAGCAGAAACGGAAGGCACACATAATGGAGCATCATAAACTCTTTGTAACCTCCCCTTAATTTCTGTAACCCCCCTTTAAATTTGTATGGTTCAGTTTCACGAATTCTAGGACTATAAATAGGACCCTTATGACTGTGAAAGAGGCAGACTTGAAAGAATAAGAATTGCTTGTTTTTCATTCGGTTTCTGTGCCATTTTGGTATTAGAGCTGGTCTAGAGAGCGAGAGAGTGAGTTACAGTGGAGAAAATACGCCGGAAAGAAGAGAGATTCAGAGGAAGAGTCCCTGACGTCTTCGCATTTTACAAACCAGGCATTTTCTCGAAAAAAATAACATCACCATCGTGCTCAGGAGCTCCGAAAACGTGGAACAAAAGGTTCCCTGTCATCGGAAAACACTGCACGCGCCTCCACGCGCCACCGTCGGAAGACCATGTGCCTCGCCGCTGGTCCACGTGCCTTCACGCGCCATCCGAAGGTTGAAGACGCTGACGTCAGCTGCCACATCAGCATTTGGACCGGTCAACGACAGGTCAGCCAGTAGTTTTTTGACACGTGTCACAGTCGCCACGTCACTATACCCAGTCAGCCAACTTTTCAGAAATTACATTTTCGCCCCAAATCTTTCAGTAATTTCAAATTTGCCTCTATTTTTTATGAAATTTCATATTAACCCCCAAATTTTTCTGAAATTCCATTTTAACCCCTAAACTTTCCTAAAATTACACTTTCGCCCCTTATTTTACCTGAATTCCATTTTAACCCCTATATTTTTCATAAATTTCAATTTGACCCATCATTCTTCTAGAATCGCTATTTTACCCCCTAGACAGTCCAAAATCCCCATTTTGCCCCTAGCCTTTTGAAAAATCTCACTTTACCCCTATATCCTTCAAAGTTTCCATTCGCACCCCAATCTTTCATATATCCCTAGCCTTGACACCTATCCAAAATGCCTCCAAGATGTAAACATATGCACGAGGTTGAGATGGAAGAGTTGACACGTAGGATACGAGAATTGGAAGCCACTGTGGAATTGCAGCAAACTCTGTTAAACAACAACAGAGAAAACTTAGAGAGAGATTCGGGAAGCAGTAGTTCGTCATCTACTGACAACCGCCGCCGCCCACGACAACAACAATTCCGCCCTAATGACATCAAGGTTGACATTCCTGAATTCGAGAGAAGGCTCCAGCCAGACGAGTTTGTAGATTGGCTGCAAACTGTTGAACGAGTATTTGAATACAAGGAGATTCCAGATGCACAGAAAGTCAAAATTATCGCCCTCAAACTCAAGAAACATGCTTCTATTTAGTGGGAAAACCTCAGACGAAAGCGAGAACGTGAGGGAAAGCCCAAGATTGAGACCTGGGAGAAAATGAAACGCCAGCTCACCAGGAAACTTTTACCAGATCATTACCACCAAGATAATTTTATCCAGTTGCAAAATCTTCGACAGAGATCTTTATCTGTAGAAGAATATACTAGAGAGTTTGAACAACTCATGATGAAGTGTGATATTCAGGAGAAGGAGGAGCAAACAATAGCCCGGTACCTTGCAGGCTTAAACACAGATATCAGTCGTCCAGTCCAGCTTCAGCAATATTGGACCTTGAATGATGTCATCTGTCTGGCCGTGTGTGTTGAGAAGCAGATGCCCAAGAGATTCATTTTCTAACCTTCATCCTCTAGGAGTTATCCAGAAGGCCGTAAAGCAGAATTTTAGCAGACCAACTCCTCAAGCAAGCCACAACCTACTACTATGCGCAAACCACCATCCAATACTGCCAAGGAATCTGATTCTAAAGCAATCAAATGCTTTAAATACTAAGGATTTGGCCACATTGCTGCGAACTGTCCTACACGAAGGGTTGTCACCATTCGAGAAGGATCAGGGTATGAAGCACTTGAAGAAGATGAGGAGGATGCCGAGTTCTATAGCACTGATCCCGTCATTTGAGAAGGATTAGGGTATGAAGCACTTGAAGAAGTTGTGTTCTTAGGTTATATCATTACCGCAGAAGGTGTTCGCGTTGATCCAAGCAAAGTTGTAGCCATTAACAGCTGGCCAATTCCAAAATCTATCCAGGAGGTTCGAAGCTTCCACAGATTAGCTTCTTTCTACAGGAGGTTTATCTGTAATTTTAGCTCAATTACCGCACCACTTACAGACTGCACCAAAGAGAAGTTTCAGTGGATAGAGCAAGCTTAGAAAAGCTTTGAGGAGCTTAAGAAGAAGTTGACCGAAGCTTCAGTCCTAGCTCTTCCTAATTTTGACCAAGTATTTGAAGTTAGTTATGATGCTTCTAATACCAGCATTGGTGTTGTCTTAAGCCAGGAGGGCCATCCCATTGCCTTTTTTAGTGAGAAGCTCAATGATGCCAAACTCAGATATTCTACCTATGATAAGGAATTCTATGCCATTGTCCAAGCTCTTCAATATTGGAGTCATTATCTCCTAAATAAAGAGTTCATACTTTTTTTGGATCATGAGGCTCTCAAGTATTTAAATTCCCAGCAAAAGATCAGCCGTAGATATGCTCGTTGGAGTGAACTCTTACAGTCTTATCCATTCCTTATCAAACATAAGGCTGGAACTCTGAACTCCGTAGCTGATGCCCTTAGTCGTCGCCATGTGCTACTTACAACACTGCAAACTAAGGTTGTTGGATTTGACCTTATCAAAGAGTTGTATCAAGATGATCCTGATTTTTGAAGAGTGTGGGAAGCAACTGTAAATCAACCTTTCCACCAATTTTACAGGCATGATGGTTTTTTATTTTGAGGTAAAACCCTCTGTATTCCACAGGGTTCCTTAAGAAAAGCCATAATTTAGGAAGCACATGACGGTGGATTAGCTGGACATTTTGGATGGGATAAAACAGTTGATCTGGTGAAGGAGAACTTTTACTGGCCTCGACTTGAACGGGATGTCAACAGGCATATACAAAGATGCAGAATTTGTCACTCGGCTAAATCCAAGGGTCAGAATAACGGACTATACATGCCTTTGCCAATTCTAAAAGCACCGTGGGAAGATATAACTATGGATTTTGTTCTAGGTTTACCACGGACTCAAAGGCAAAAAGATTCTATCATGGTAGTTGTGGATCGTTTCTAAAAAATGGTCCATTTCATCCCATGCCAGAAGACCAATGATGCTGTTCAAGTAGCAGACTTGTACTTTAAGGAGATTGTGCGTCTTCATGGCATTCCTAAAACTATCACTTCTAACCGTGATGTGAAGTTTTTTAGCCACTTTTGGCAGACGCTATGGAAGAAGATGGAACTAAGCTCTAATTTAGCAACGCTAGTCATCCCCAGACAGATGGTCAAACTGAAGCTATAAATAGGATTCTTAGTAATCTTCTTCACAGTTTCGTGGGGAAGAATTTGAAGCAGTGGGATCTTATTCTTGCTCAAGTTGAGTTTGTTTATAATAACTCTGTCAATCAAGCAACTGGGAAGTGTCCGTTTGAAGTTGTTTATGGCACTCGTCCCCTTAATCCACTAGACTTGAGCCCTTCACTTGATAAGCAGCAATACAGCTTTGATGATGACCAAAGGGCTAAGGAAATTAAGAAGTTGCATGAGCAAGTCCACGAGCGAATCCAAAAGCAAAATTTGAGATACAAAGCTCAACGTGACAAACATCGAAGACAGCAGACTTTTAAGGTAGGAGATTTGGTTTGGATACATCTACGAAAGGAACGATTTCCTAAACAGCCAAACACCAAGTTGTTTCCAAGAGTTGATGGTCCGTTCAAGATAGTGCAAAGGATCAACAACAATGCTTATAAGGTGGAATTACCTGGTTCTTATGGTGTATCTGCCACCTTTAATGTCGCTGATTTATCTCCATATGTTGATGAAGATGACGAATTTGACTCGAGGGCGAGTTCTTCCCAACCCGAGGAGGATGAAACGGAAAGAGCAGAAACGGAAGGCACACACATAATGAAGCAGAAACGGGAGACACATATAATGGAGCATCATAAACTCTTTGTAACCTCCCCTTAATTTCTGTAACCCCCCTTTAAATTTGTATGGTTCAGTTTCACGAATTCTAGGACTATAAATAAGACCCTTGTGGCTGTGAAAGAGGCAGACTTGAAAAAATAAGAATTGCTTATTTTTCATTCGGTTTCTGTGCCAAAAAGAAAAATAAAATTAAAAGGGCAGGGCATCACAAATATCAGAGAAAGGCATTAGAGATCTTAGGCTTGAAATATAGAGGGTGCTAGTCCAAGCTAACCACTACCATTTCCATTGATGAGTCCAAGTTTATATTCTTTACATAATTACCTCAAGCATTGTTTCAGCTGTCTTACCTCCTTTACTTATCTAAATTAAGCGGACTAATCTCACTTGTTTTAGCTTTAACATACAAATCTTAAAATTATAGATATCAGCATATGTGTTTGAGAACGGAATTTATACAGCACCATTTCATTGAGAAAGACATCTCGTCACGTTTGAATGAGGTAGGGTCGCTGAAAAGACTTAGGAGATCAAATTTAAATCTCCACGAACAAAGTAAAAGCCAAAGGCTCTGTTATGAAAGAATGGGCTATATATATATATATATATATATATATCTCCAAGTGACGGGAGCTGATGAAACTCACTTTAAATTTAAACCATTCAAAAAGTTTTAAAATTGTGTTCTTTTATTTTTAAAATATACACACACTTTTTTCAAATATAAATTACAATTATTCCCATTTAGACTTCAGTTTTTTAAAATATATATTTTATATCTATTCAGTTGATGAAGTAAACGACATTATTGTTGTTGTTGTTGTTGTTGTTGTTGAATGTATGAAATTTTTTGCCGGCGTGAACTGTCATGGTTCTTAATCATATCTATCTCTCTCATAATTTGATTCCAAGGTAGTAGAGAATAATCAGAGTGCGGATCTCCTTTAATTTGGAAGATTGCAGCTAGCTAAAGTAAAAAGAAGCCAACACGAACAGATCCCAAGGTTAGAGAAGAACCACAGATCTGTAAAATCTAGTTTGGCAGATTTTGATATGATTAATCCCAAGATTAATCATGCAAAGAGAAAAGATTTGGGGTATCAATTTCCTGACCCACCACCCGTTGATGGTGGCCTTTTCTCACTGCCAGCAGCATAACCCGTTAATGCTGACATGCATGAAGCTGATTAGAACCTTGCTAAATATATATTGTCGTGGAATGTGGAAATCAAATCTGTCAACACGTACATAGAGAGGAAATGCACAGTGCTAATTTACTAGCGAAGATTGCGCTTCACTACTGTGGAGTTTTAGCTGAATTGCGTAACAAATTCTTTTGAATAATGTCACCTACGCTAGTAGCTTTTGCTAGAGATAAAGCTGATATAGTTTTCTACTGTTACTCAGTTGCTTGAGCTACTGCTTTGCCGATTTAATTTTAATTCTCAAGATTTTGCTTGACTTGTTGATTCCCCGGGGGGGGGGGGGGGGAAGACACTTTCTCCGTGGTTTGGTTATAGTTATATACTCCGTGGATTTGGTATTGGAAGGTCAAAACAAAGATTTATACACTTAATCTTATATACTTAATATATTTTTATTCAATTAAATTAAAGCAATTGAATTTTAACGTGTTAATAATAATAATAATAACAATAATAATAATAATAATAATAATAATAATGTGTTAATACTATGTTTCAGTTGGTAAGGAGAATTGTGTATTTTTATGGGCAATCGATGCCTTTTTTAATATAAAAAAAACTACAATGAATATATGAAAATTATTCGTCCTCCATCGCTCTGTTTCATTAAATATGGTCAGTTTCCCATATATTTAAACAAGAGCAGATTTAAGAATAAAATTATTAGTAATTAACTAAGGATCAGCCATTTTTTTCAATTTATAAGATATTTTTCTCAACTTAACTAGGTCCAAGACATAGAACACTTGGTATTTCTTAAAATTATTTTTCTAAATTAACCTTGTATTAATTAATGTGAGCATACAAAATATAATCTAACTAAACACTTTTCTCACTCTTAATAATAAAAGGGTTAAGGGAAAAGACTTGTTATTTTTTATAGTAATAAGAAAATAAATATTTTTATTGATATAATACATATGATTGGAAGTATCACAACTTCAGGAAGAATCTCACCAATTGAGTCCAGCTCCTATATATATGTGTGTGTCCATTTTCAGAAGCCATATATATGGTTCATAGCTTTGATATATACATATTAGTAACCTGCAGATTAGTTCTTTAGGTTCCACGGCGAAAACAAGTTCCGAAGCTGCCGTCGGCGTCACTTGCAGGTAAACATCCCCTCTCTGTTGTTCAGTTCCAGAAATCCCACCCTTCTGCATTCATATTTCCTGACTTTCATATTGATTATAGAAGCGAAGACAGTCTTGTATGGCTGTTATGTCATGTCCCTCTTCTCTCATCAGCTAGTGCGATCATGTTAGTACACACAGACAGACACATTCATTCATTGAAACGAAACCCTAGTTTCTGTACTTCTTCTTTATTTTCTTTTTTCTTTCCTTCCTCTCCGCTTTTTTCCTTTGTTGACGGATCAAATATGACTCTGTTGCTTGAGCTTTTATGGGATGAATCTGTCCAATCATTGAAATATATACTCTCTAGTAATGTGAGTTTTAATTATTGGTATTGCAGGATCCATGGGTTCTAATCCAAAGAACAACATTTCTTGTTATCTTACATCAGCCTCTAATAATAATAATAATAATAATACTGATAACGGCACTTCTTCAAATGCCTCGACCTCCTCAAAGGGCACTACCAAGAACTTAAATGTCATTGGGAAAAACCTCAGCTACGCGTCTGGACCGCCCAAAAAGAAGTAAAACCGAAGCCTGAAGAAATCAGGCTTCTGATCACGAAACTCAGAAAACTAGGTTTCCCTTTGTGTTTTAATTGTTCGCGAGAGCATGATGTATTTTGACTTTTCAGTACGAAGTTGGATCCTTGGATGTTATATCAGGGAAGTGGTTTGATTTCTGTTTTGTTCTGCTGTCCGTGATTAAACTTTAATTGCAAATTTAGTTTTTGATTTTGTGAAGAATATTTGTTCATGTTCTGATGTTCTCTCCAAAGCAAAAGCACATTTTAAGCATGCTGCACGATCATCATGTAGTGATTACACAAGGGCAAGGAACAAGAGAACCGTAACTGAGGTTTATGGATACCTAATATATTATATGGTAAATGATTTAAGGGAGAATACCAAATAGGTCTCAAAATGATCAATTAATTCAACTTAAGTTTCAAGTGTCAAATTTCAGAAATTTATAAGTTTTGTTTTCAATTTTGTAACTTCATTCTTTGCAATCTGTGTTATAAATTTTAATTGAAAAATAATTTTATTATTCTTCAACAATGTTAAAATTTAAAAAATAAATTATAAATTCATTACAATAAAGTTGTAAAATTAAAATTAAACTTGTAAATTGTTGAAATTTAGCACTTGAAATATAAGTTGAATTAACTGATTCTTTTAAGATTTCTCTATCATTTTCTCTTAATTTAATGAAATTTGATAGTATTGTATTAGTCATTAGTTGAAACCCTTAACTTGTCAATTTTTATTATTATTATTTTTTTTTTTTGGGTGAAAATGAAGACAGTAAAAAATATTGCATCAAAAGGATCATTATGGTACATGATCCAAGAAAAAGAGCGAGTGGCCAAGCAGCAAGGTGGGGCCTACTTATCTACCAATCTCGGTATTTCTTTCTGAAAATAAAAGACAAGAGATAGGTCGGTTCACTAAGAAAAATTTTCTATACACCCCAGCAAAGGCATATAAATGCTCCATTAAAAAATATAAAATATTTTATAAAGAGTTGAATATTAAAAAATATAAAATATTTTTAATTATTGAGATATAATGATTGTCTTTTTTTTTTTAAAGTGTTCTTGTTGATAATGATTTTATATTTATTGTAAGGTATTTAATAGAGATAAATATGAAAAATAAGGTTAGTTAAAAAACAAGTAACTACTTTATTGGGAGTGAGATTTAGTTAAAAATGTCGAACGGGAGGAATACTTTTTTTCATTGAATAATATAAGGAGTCTTTTAAAGGATTAAGTCCTTAAAAACATAAAGTATTTTTAGTTTTTTAAATGTGACATTACATTTTTTTAAAGTATTTTTATTAAATAAATTACTTTATATTTATTTTAAAATAAAATATCTTATTAAATATAGGTAAATGTAAAAAGATATGAGTAATTTGAAATTCAATTAAAAATATCTTATACTCCCTCCGATCCCATTTATAAGTCATATTTTAAAAAATTCATTTGATCTCATTTATAAATCACAATACAATTTTTTAGATAATATTTAAAGATATTTTTAAAATTATTTTTATGTAAGAAAAAAGTAACATAACATTATTTTTTTAAATTTGTTATATAAAGACATATTTAAAATTTTATATTCTTTTATTTATTATTTTTTTTTATATTAATATTAATGAAATTAATAAAAATAATTTATAAAAAGTATCGAAGAAGTTTTTTTTAAAATGAAATAGAATTAATTAAAGAGTTTAAATATGATATTTATATGATGATGGATCTCAGGAACTTGACAAGCCATCATCTTATTTATCTGTCGAAGACATGAACTGACAAACCATCACACCATGTGTGCGGACACGTTTACACTACTTTAACCACAGTCGCCTTGCTATGACCGCTCTCATCATCATGTGCGGACAAGCTGTCAACAGCTGCATGCATGCATGCCTGCCTGCACATACATATTATACTCCTTAGGGTTCATAATGTACTCCCTCCGGCCACCCCCACTTCCCCCATTTATAAATTATATTCTAGAAAATTTATATGATCTCATTTAAAAATTACAGTATAATTTTTTAAGAAATATTTAAAAAGTATTTTTAAAATTATTTTTTATGAGAGAGAAAAAGTAACATAACATCACTTTTTAAATTTATTATATAGGAGTATATTTGAAATTCTATATATTTTTATTCCTTATATTTTTTTACATTAATATTATAAAATTAATTGAAATAATTTATAAAGAAGATCAGAGAAATATAGTGGTGGTAACTATTTTATGATTTGAAAAAAATTAGTTGAAATCTTAGTTTGTTTAAAAAAATTATACATTTTTAATTATACATTTATTAAATGACAATTTAACATATATATATATATATATATAAAATTTCTTTAATAATGAAGTGCACCAAATCATGGAAAAACAAATTAAAAGGAGAAGGATGAAGAAACTTAGACTTATGATAATGTTTTGATATATGTCTTACAACATATGAATATTATATCAGACTAGGATGAGACCAATTTTATATATGGTCACTTCCACGAAACCGATTAGCTAGGTGAGCTCAGCGTAATTTTTGTCCAAAATTAAATCAAAACAAAGCTCATGAAGATGCTTATTTAGTTACTACTATTTATGTCTCACAAATAAATGGAAAAATTTGAGAATATACATAAATAACTATCTTGTTTTGATTATAGATATTAATGATATGCAAATAGAAAAAAAAAATTAACATTGATGATTGAATAGTTGTTTCATGGAACCACTCCCTCACTTTGCCAACCTGAATTTTAATAGCATATCATCAGGTCAAGCTTTGCTTTACACACACGCACACACAAATTCTTTCCCTATTCTAAATGTACTGGTGGACATAATTTTAGAACTTGGAGGAGACCCAATTTAAGAAAAGCCACATGTGTGTGTGTGTGGGGCATGCATGTCACGCGATATGCTCCATATTCACTCTTCCACATTTGTGACCCATCACATTTTACTTAACCTTCTCCATCGTTTCCATTATTCCATATCTACCGACAGTATCACGTTGGACCAAATAAGAAAACATCGATGATTAGCTTCATATATATATATATATATAGCTAAAGCTAATACACACACACACCCCCTCACAACAACAACAACTACTATCCAATCAGCTTTAACTTCTCACTTCACTTACTGTTACTACCATTATTTCATCGTTTCAGAGATGCTTTTTTCCCAGTCCAAATCAAGTAATCTTATATCCACCAACTTTATTCTCTCAAACGTGGGAAATTCTTATATGGGCTAGAAGTATCATTTCATTTGCATTCTACCCAGTAAAATTATAGCAATTCAATCAAATAGAATCTTATATGTCATTATTTTTAAAAATTTCTTTTAAAATAATGTTTCTCTTTAATTTATTGTTTTTCCTCTCTATCATTATGATAAATGAGGGGAGAGAGAAAAAGTAATAAAATTAAAATAATTTAAAGTAATATAAATGAGGGATAACATATAAAATTAAATAAATTTGACACGTTATATTTTTATCAAATGGTATATATATAAATGATGTGAGACACTGAGTTCATGTAAAATTTCTCACGGAAGAAGGAATGCAGAGGGAAAGAGATAGACGATAGAGCATGGAAGGAAGGGATGATACGGTACGGGAAGTCAGTGGATATTGGGCTTCTAAAAATAGATTGGGCAACAAAAACACCAATTAATAATGTGAAGAGGTAAATTGGGCCATAGAAATCCCAATCACAAATGTGAAGAGGTTAAACCCAAAAAAAGTTGAGTGTCACTGCCGATTGCCCCTAAACTAGATATTCCTTTTGCCAGAAAGCAAAATATTTAATATGAGAATATATTAACATTGAAATGTATATATTATAACATTATTATAGGAGCGTATTTCAATTACATCTGTGAATTTCAATATGGCAACGTTCCCCGAAGTTTCAATG
Organism: Prosopis cineraria; assembly: GCF_029017545.1. Taxonomy (NCBI): domain Eukaryota; kingdom Viridiplantae; phylum Streptophyta; class Magnoliopsida; order Fabales; family Fabaceae; genus Prosopis; species Prosopis cineraria. The sequence continues at coordinate 19,636,744 of NW_026555340.1, read as the reverse complement.
ACGTTTTCGTGGATGTTACGTTCCTGAACAAGAAAGTTAGTAATTCAGCCATCGACTTTTCGTTTTCATTTTCATTGATTCCATAATAACAAACATGATATGATAAAATATAAAGTGTTCCGGCTTCATGGTAATGCGGCCTAATAGCTTATTGCTTATAATTATAATCTGTGAACAATGTGATTTTTAATAATTTATATATTTTTATTCACAAGCAGGCAAGTGAAGCTGCAGGTGGAAAAAAAATAAATAAATTAACGCCTGATAAATAAATGAAACTTATGTTTTAGTTTGTGTGTATGTCTGTCAAAAAGAAAGTCCCACTTGTCCAAGTAAAAGGGGCTCGAAGAGTATAAATATAAAATGCCTGGCGGCCTCCGGCGTTCACTTAGACGAAAAATGAAATCCACACACTATATGATGCCAATTCAATTCAATTTAAACTAAAATTGAAAATAGTGGATTTAGCCTCTGTATGCGAGTTAAATCTCGTATTGAGGAGGTCGATATGTTTTATCAAGTTATTTTTTATTTAAAAAAAAGGAAATTATCTACGAAGTAACTCGCTCCTCAATGGTATAGCATAAAAAAAAAAAGACTTTAAAATAAGTGATAAATGTTTTACTTGTGAGTTCTTCTATACTTGATAATTTGTGTGGTGAAGTTATTTTGTTTACTTGTTTTTTACATAACAAAATGCCCTATAAAAAAACAAAGAAAACACCTCATAAATATTTGAAAGTGCAAAAGTTGTATTACTTGATTCTAAAAAGAGAAAATTAGTTCTAAAAGTTCCAATTACATGTTTATTGGTTATACTGAATAAGGTGCAACTTATTATTTTTTAGTTTTCAAAGTAATGTTTTTAGATCAAAATATTATTATAGAGACAATGTAGAATTTTTTGAGCATGTTTTTCCCTTAAAAATTGAGTGTATTCCTCAAAAGATTTAAAATTTTTATTTTAAATAAAATTCAAACAAAGATTTGGCTTTAAGGAGAAGCAAGAAACAAAGAAAAGGAACAACTTTTAGATATGGCTTTTATACATATTTAATACAACATGAAATATCAAATTTTTATGAAGTTATTTCTTTTACTAATGCTCAATTTTGGAAGAAAGTTATTGACATTTAAAACATCTTTTTCTCATGACAAGAATTTATTCTATAAGAATTCTTATTGTTTTAATTTTCATATACAAATTTTATATTCACCAAATAGATGTTAAAACAAGCTTTCGAATTGTGATTATAGAAGAAAAGATTTATGTGGTACAATATCAAGATGCATAGTCCCTGAATATGAAAATAAATTTATAAGTTTGTTAAATCCTTGTATAGCTTGAAATACATACCTAAATATATGGCATGAAAAACTTGATCAAGTTTTGATAAGTGATGATTTTTTACTGTTGAAGTAAAAAAAATGCATTTATATAAAGCTTATAAATGATGATTGTGTGATTATATGTTTGCATGTGATGACATGCTTATTTTTTGTACTAGCTCATTCTAAATCATTTTTAGAAGCTGAACAATTAAGTATTGGAAAGGAAGGAGGACTTTACAAAAACACACTTTTTATTGTATAGATAACTTAGATCTTACATGTTAATTATAGCCTCACTCTACCACTTCCCTCTTAAACTCTACTATTTTTCCATACACTCTAAAAACTCCTGCTAGCTTATTTAATTATATTATTTTCTATAATGCTTCAACTATCTACTCTTCCTTCATATTTATATACAAATCACTTTTAGCTAAAAAAAAATTATGATTCTTTTTATAGATCACTTTTTTAAGAGAACAATGTTGTTTTACACAATTTTTTTTTATAAGAATCATAAGGTAGTTATCAATGTTCTATATTATTGTCTAAACTCTAAAGAGAATATATATGAAAGAAAATATTTTTTAAAGATGCTGCATTTAATAAGAGTAAATTGTCAAATCTCTTTTTTTAGACAATATCAATAATTTAATTATCTCTTTTTAATTTTGATGAAGTAGTTTGAATTGATGATTTATAAACTGAATCAAAGAAAATATACCAGGGTTAACTAATTAAAAACCAGAAGAAAAACGTGAATTTCTAAATCACATAATCGCATGGCACTCTCTTTTTCACGGTACAAAAATCACATAACATGTGGCGGGGGGTGAGATGGGTACGTCCAGCCTTCTCTTTTTGACACAGAATGGAGGTGTTTACATTCTTCCTATTAGAACTTAGCAATATATTCTCTCTATAAGATTTTTAAATAAAAATACATATAAGTAGAGTTTATTAAATATCCTTTATAATTTATTTTTTCAAAGCACAAATATAAATTTCATTTAATAATTTATTTATGAAATAATATTATAAAAAAGAGAATATAATGGCAAAGGATGTACTAAAAAAGTATTATTAATAAAATATTATTTTTATCAAAGTCTTATATTTTAAAATGAAAAATCTCCCTCCAAAAATGTTTTATAAATTGGGAGTGAGTGGTAGTCATAGTTAGAGCCAACTTAAAAGTACTCTCACAATTACTCCATCGTTTTAAAATTATGCATATCAATAAAGCACAATAAGATATTTTACAAACTTACTTTTTTAAAATAAAATTATAAACTTTCAAAAATATCATTTTACACTTAATCATTATACTATACAATAATGATATTTTAACAAACTTACTTTTTCAAAAAAAATTATAAACTTTCAAAAATGTCAATTACTATAATATTATTTTAATTATTTCTCCACTTAAAGGGTAAATTAAAAAAATATTATTAATAAAAATTTATTTTCTCAAATTATCTTATATTTTAGAACAAAAAAAATTCTCCAAAGTTATCTTATAATTGAGTCTTAGGACAAAGGGAGTATTTAATACTTCGTCCTAGTTTACAAACACTTGAAAATATTTTAATATATAAAAATAAAAAAATAATTCAATAAAAATAAGATTTTTATTAATTATACTTGTATGATATTATTATTTCCTTCTTATTATATTTTCTCAAACAAATTTGAGGGATGAAATGCTAATATAAAAATTAAGTTGAAGGGATCAAATTGATGATTCTCATATTTATATTATGTGATATTGAATTTTATCATACTTGCCATACATGAGAGGAGTAACTTAATTTATTTTAGTTCATATTATTTTCATCTTTTTTAATAATTGAATGGAAGGGAAGGAGATACACTTGGCCAAATAGGGATTGAGATTTGAAAGAGACTTTGTATAATAATGGGCTTGTAAGACAACATTGACCCATGCCAAGACCATTCATCAATGTCAGAAATTAATCTGAAAAGGATGGTCGATTCGCCCAAAACATGAAAGTGTCCAAGTCAAAAAGTCCAGAAACGTTAGAGATGTTTTTTTTTTTTCCCCCGGGTATGAGCCTAGAGAATTTTAATCAAGATGTTTAGCAAGGGCCATTTATTGGAAATGAATGGAAAGGGAAAAATTCCTATGTTTGACACGTTTGGTAAACAATGAAATGATAGGCGGGAGACCTATCATTTATTGCTTGTATTTAGTGTAGAATAAAATATAAAGATAAATAACGAATTATAGAATAGAATGTTTTATATTTAAAATTTTAAGTCACTTGAAGTAACCCATCCTAAAATAATAAATTATGCTTTTATATTTTTAATACACACATTTTCTTGATATGCACATGAATAAAAAATTTTGAAATAAAACAAGTTGATGTTCAGCCTTTTTTTTTGTTGGTAAAAGTTGATGTCCAACCTTTAGTTTATGTACAAATAACACATAAATGTTAAATTTAATTTATAAATATAATTTTATTTAAAAATAACAACTTATATATAAAATAAAATAGGTTGTTGTTCAAATTTTAACTTATATATATAAATAAAATAGGTTGTTGTTCAAATTTTAAACTATGTGCCCTGTGGTAACAAATTTTAATTTAACCCCAACGTGTATTCCTGTTTATGATTAAACTAATTGGAGAGTGTTTTAAAACATAATTAACTCACATATTACTTGTACAGGATTTCTATTAACACTGCATTTTACTAATGCTGAAATTCATGCATCTTACAACTCACAATTAGCTAAATTATCTCAAAGGTTAGATGTCAATTTTTGTTCCTTTGATCAACCCTCCACCTCTTATCTAAGAGCGGCGGCTAATCATGAAAGCGACCAATTACAGAACACCTATATGATGTAATCTCATCTAATTTGTATGATCCATTTTAGTTAAAAAAAAAAAACAAAGAAAGAAACTGTACCTAGTTCCCCCAAAAAAAAAATTGTACCTAGTATGGTCTGGAACTGATTAAAACCAGTGAATCAAGCTTGAATCAAACCTGTTCACTTCAGTTAGCAATTTTTTTTTTATAAAAAGAGTAGAAAATTAATGGACATGTCTTTATATTTTTCTTCAATTTTAAATTAAATTTCTGTAATTTATTTTATCTGAATTGATCCCATAGTTTGATCCATGAGATATACTAATCCTTAAATAATGTTAAAATTATTAATGAATGATTAATTTTTCCACAGAAGAAATAGTTTTCAAATTTATAAAAAATTTGTTTAATAAATTTTTAAAAAAGAA